>NC_090781.1:18803759-18953759 GCF_040054535.1 Antennarius striatus | reverse complement strand
TTCAGTATAGAGTCACTGCTGTAGAAACGTGTCACATTTGGTAGCAGCTGTGGAAATCGAGGCCCAATACAACTTGTAGATATAAATTTTGCAGATTTATTAGATTATTTATGTAGGTATGTCTACTCCTCATCCTACATAGAACAAACTACATATTTCTGGCAGAGGAGTGCTGAGGATGAGATGAGGAGTCCCTGAAGTGAGGTGGTAACAGAATAATCTTTACATGAGGATGCAGCTGTGGCGTAATGGACCAGGCTTATGGCTTATTCCCCTGAGAGAGACATTCTGAATATGATGATGACAGATAGCGAGAGACAGAAGAGAGATGAGGATGAAATGAGGGGTTGCGGTGATCCTGAAACTGACAGGCTCTATGAGAGACTGTGAAGGAACTGATGGAGGTTTACTTGGTTGCTACACTTCACCATGCGTTTCCACAAGTCAATGTCAGAACCTCCTCCCTCTGACGAGACACTAATGCACATGTCACCACGGAGACGTCTCCACCTCAACCACCCTGACGCATCCACACGTCATTTCCATGTCTATGTTACCACGTCCCCAATATGTCTAACTTTCTTCATTTGATTCAAACACACAGCTGTCGTTCATGCTAATCTTATTCCATCTCTCTGTTATTCACTGTCCATCTGAAGTATCTCCTCCATCATCCCGGGCATCCTTCAAGCCGGCAGGTCAAACATTGTACCGTCATTGGGTGTAATTTAAGTGTTGCTCATTTAACCATTTCACCCATGCACTCAATTCATGGACCAGCCTGGTTATGCGATTCAATTGGATGATTCTGCAATGACTGGTTTAGGAGACAAAACAGGATTTTGGATGCACCTGAGAGCCACCATATCTCCACGTTTCCTCACAGCTCTGCAGCAATGCTGATGTTCATACAACAGTTGAAAGCCTGACCTCCGCCCCAGCCTCCTCCCTCTACCTTTCCCTTGGAGGTAAGTTACTATCATCACTTCCTCATTCCCTGCTGTGCTAAGCATGATGCTTAGCACAGTAGGGGAGTGATCACAATCCAACCAGATTCTACATCCACATAACAACTGATTCCACTTGGAATTGACACTTTGCAAAAGGAGGCCATTCTCTTTGTACATGCTCTTTATAACATTGAGGTAGTTATCGTAATTTCTCAATATTTGTATGCTTCACTCTTTCATTTTTCCCGTCATCCAAACACAACCTGTCATGTTCTCTTTTAGCCAGTCATTCGTAAAATGTCATAACCTATAATCTCTTTGTTGCCCTTCAGCTGTCATTCACTGATGCCTTCACAACCTCAGCCCTGGACATGTGAAGGTCACCGATTAAATCCTTCAATCAGAAGTCATTCCAGTATTGAGTTTGATTCTTTAGCACCACCAGCAATGTGTAGGCTTCGGAGGAAAGTATCCTTCATACTTGAGACGTGTATTTCATCAGATGGTTTTGCCTTGGGGTGTAAGGACCTAAATCTACCTTCTTTTCTCAACAAATTGAATCTTTTTTTAATTCTGTACTTCCTATTTTTCTTCTTAATAGTCTCTTTTGTTGGAATTACTCTTGCTCTGTTAGCCAAAGTCATCTTTGTAACCTGAGCCAGTTATTACTATTAACCTTTTATTTAACCAGGAAAATATCCCTTTGAAATAAAGAATCTTTTTTATAAGGAACTCCTGGCCAAGATAGACAGCAGCAAATACAATACATAGTAACACACTGCACAGCAACACATGTAACAGACACAGACAACAATACGCAGTTGGTTAAATAAAATATACAAGCCAATGCATCATGGGAATAACTCATTAACTGATGTATACAATCAGACACATGCATCTGGATTTAGTTATAATCATACAATTTAAAGCCCATGTATACAATTTCTTGGATTTGTTTTTGAAAACTTGTCAGAAAGTTCCATTAGACCTTATATTTTTCAATAATTAGAATTTTCTTGCAATTATTTCATGGTTTAGGCTTTACACTCATAAATAAAAATAAATAAATTCAAGATTTAACAATGCTGCAGGTTTCGCAAAACTGACTAATTTCATCTACCTCGTCATAGTTCACGCACGCGCACACACACACACACACACACACACACAAACTCTCTCTCACACACACACACACACGCACACACACACACCTACACACACACACACACACACACACACACACACACACACACACACACACACACCTACACACACACACACACACACACACACACACACAGACACACACACACACACACACACACACACACACACACACATACACACACACACCCCTATAATCACATACACAATCCACATGGACTCCAAAATCTTAAATATGACTTTTCACCAGCAAAGCTAAAAGTCAGAGGCATGGCTCAGCAATTGCATCCACTCATTGCTTCATCTATTTGACCACTGTTAAAGTACAACAGGGCCCTCTGCAGGCCAAATGTGGGAAAAACCTCTCAAGCGGCACCGACATCAGATTGAAAGCTGAATGCTCTGTGTGTGTGTCAGAAAACCATTTCCTCCGCGCAAACACACATCCACAAACACCAGCACACAGCAACACACACACACACATGCAACATTTACATCTCAATACAAATTCATGTCAGAGTGGGTGCAAAGCTGCACCGTTAAATATCAAAGGTCTAAGCCTTGCAAAGAAGGGAAATCGATCAAGGACCAATGTGTCTGGATATTTTTGGAGCTTTGTTTGTTGCTTCATGATCAGTCAATGGCCTGTTCATATAAAACAGAACAGGAACACCTCCACGACAAAGGCAAAGTACTTCATGAAACCAAGCTGGACCACATGGTGATCAATAGCATTACGTCAATATTTTTTACATCAATGGAATAAGTAAGAAAGAGCAGACTAGGTTAGATTAGGGCAGTGATTGCTAAAGATTGAGTCCTAGAAGCAGAATATTTTTTGCTTGAGCTGCCAATAAGGAATGTATGACAAGTGGCATCTTTTGTAAGACGGAGAGAAAGGACGGGAAACCTCCACCATTACTGATGCTGTGATCATGCAGTGGTTTTAATGATGGCAAATATAAAGAGACTTTATTTGTAACTCTTGACAGACTGAAACTGAAAATGTTTTCCGAACCTTAAGAGAAATAGAAATATTTTAAGAAGTACAGAATCAGTTTTCAGCGAGGTATTTCCTTTGCCGTTGGGATGTTGCCCTAGAACACAATGTGGAAGGAGGTCATTTGGTGACAACACTCACCATCTGGTTTGGTTTAAACACATGAGTAAATGCAGGATTGAAGGTTGCTATGGTTAGGTCGAGTACAAAAAAATGCTTTGCTTTGTAGACTTGAACGTTAATTGCATAAGTTAGTGCCATGCAACAAAAAAAAGTGGAGTCTCGATCAGACTCACAAATCCGCCACATGCAGAACCAAATCCTTTACATAAAACAATTGCACTTACACTGTGTCATGTAAACATTGTCTTGGTCCACAATCCAAAGTCTTACCTTTGTTCCAATGACACGTTTTCATTACAGGAACAACATGAGGCATTTTTAACAATTTTTTCAAAACAGCTCTTCGGGGGGAAAAAAGCCAAAATACCCCAGGCTGGATTCTCTTTGTGGAGTTTATTACGTGAGATCTCTAGATTTTTTTTTCGCTTTGTGTGACATTTGCCTCCATAAGTCTACATTTTTATTCATTCACCTCATGAAGATGTGTCTCAATTTGAGCTTTTAGTAAACAAAAAACACCCACATCTGACTTTTACTCTGTTCTGTCTTGATCAGTTCTTTTATTGTACCATGTAATGTTCAGTGTGCACAACTGTGTGTGTGTGTGTGCGTGCGTGCGTGCGTGCGTGCGTGCGTGCGTGCGTGTGTGTGTGTGTGTGTGCGTGCGTGTGTGTGTGTGTGTGTGTATTCCTTATTAATGTATTTCAGAATGTGTGTTGTCATAGTTTTCAGTATTTCTCGACCTTTCTCAACCTTCTCAAGTTTAAAAATGTGTGGATTTGTGTATTGCAAGATTTTTTTTACAAGATCTTTTAAGCCAACTTGAATGTCCCAAAAACATTTGCGCTATGCTAAGTTTCGTTATGCAGATGCAGACCTACAGGCTGTTTTGGTAAGTTCTAGTGTTCTGAATGTCAGGGAGATATTGTTGAAGAGAGAATCCAGCCTGGGGTATTTTGCCTTTTTTTTTTCTTTCAGACAGATGAACAGAAAGATAAAGTTATTAGGTCAAGAGGGAATGTTAGATTTTGCACAAAGAACCACACATTGAAAACCGATGACTCATCACATTTCCTATAAAATGATGTGGAGGTCTGCTGATGCATGGAGCATCTGGGAACACATCTATCTATTTTTATGTCATCAATTACACTCATCATTTGTGCAAAACTTGGAAAACAGCCACCGATTAATATCATTGCATTGAGTGAAGTGATGTTGCGATGCTTCTCAAGCATGCAAAGTTACTCAGTTCTGTCTTTCAGCTTCATGTTCTCCTCAACATATTGACATAAATAAATCATTTTGTTGTGTTTGTGTGTGGATTCACACACATATTTATATTTTTGTCCGCGTGCCCATATTACAAGGCCTTGCATCATTTGAGGCTTTTTTAGCTCTACAAAACAGACCTCTTAAATTTGAATCTTATATTTTAGCGAGCCTAAAAAATGTCTTTCTTTCGGCTTCTCCAGTCCCTACTGCTCTCTGTCTAAAGCACTGTCTCATCCTCATTTTTCTTATCTCCCCTGGTCCCAACACATCTCCGCTTCAGTTCTTCCACAACATCCTTGCTCCTCTGTTCTTGCATTAGTCGTTAGATAAACCAAGTAAAAAAAGCTCAACACAAATATTAAAGAAGGCGTTTGTTGTCACCACAAATATTGGCTCTGAAATCCAACAATTCCTGTTCAGTCACAAAATTATATATTAAATGATCACATGTGGAAGAATCAGGCGAGCGCTCAAGAGTCTGGATGACCCGAAACAAACTGAAGCGGTTTTGTAATGAATTCATCACTTCTTTTTCTGTTTTGAAAGCTCATTTCCCCAACCAATGTTTTCACTTTGTACTTTCTGTCTTTCTTCTGCTTCTCCCTCCTTTGTGATTGATTAGTTTCTCCTGTGACGTGATGTCAGCTGTGTTCCATTATCTATTATTCCCAGTATAGTCTTGTCTCTTTGTTTCTTTGGCTCATTCGTTGTGGGTCTTTCAATTTCTCTTTCAAAAAAACATGTAAGACACTCCCGTTGTTTAGATTTTTGCCAAACTTGGCTTGACTATAAATATCTTGTCATTTTTGCCACATTATAGTGTAAAACAAGACATTTAAGTCATGGGATGAAAAACCTTGGTGTACAGTACATCACCAACTGTGCTAGAAGAGAGAACATCTCATTCAGAGATCTGGTCAAACTAGTGCAGCAATGGGATGTCAGACCTCATTGATCAGGGGAACTGTGAGCATCGGCTTCTCCTCCTCATTGGTGGCTTTTATGTAAGAGGATTACTGTACCGTCGTCTTCTCATCCTGGCTTGTTACTAACTGCAGACTCAACAAACCAGATGCCGCAGAGCTCGGAAATCAACTTCATTGGTCTGGTTTGGACCCAGGGGTCATTATAGCTTAGAACGGCTATAAGAGTGGTACCAATGTGACATCTCTGGTGCACATAAAAACAGACTCCATCACTGCTCAAATGAAGCGTTTGTCCTTTTGGCCCAACAGCGCAGGCTGATTTAGCAATTAACTGGGTGTGCTGGTATAAAAGTCATTGCGCTGCAGTCAACAAAGTCTAGCTTGGCGTGCAGCAATTTGTCTGTCTGACTTAACAAGGATCACCAGTCGGCAGCTTACTGTTGAATAGGGCTTTGTTAGCAAAATAAAAAATCTAGTTCATCCACACTGTGTTTTAATGGGTTTTTATGGATCCTACAGCGGATTAAAAGGTAGTATGAATAACAAGTTATACTCTACATACAAATACGTGAGGTAGCAGAGAATAGAAGTGTGACACTGTGAGAAACACAGAATCATTGTATTTGCAATTTCTGCATTGTGTGTGTGTGTGTGTGTGTGTGTGTGTGTGTGTGTGTGTGTGTGTGTGTGTGTGTGTGTGTGTGTGTGTGTGTGTGTGTGTGTGTGTGTGTGTGTGTGTGTGTGTGTGTGCAAAAACCAATGTGAGTTATGTGTGCCAATAAAGCTGGGGCACGAGCTCTCTTTCTTCATTGGTCCCATCACAGCAGCAGTGCTTTCATTACCTATTAATATTTCAACAGATCAGCTTAACTTCTACTTCATTATGCAATTTTGTCAATGTGCTTAGATTAAACTCCATTTAGCAAAATCAGGTGTGACCTTAATGAGCCACTAAAGCCATGTATGGAAGACAGGAGGCGCAGGAAGCTCGAGGTTGCCAAGCCTATCGTCATCCCGCTTTCTGAGGAATCCAGTACTGTTCTCTCACTGCCAGCAGCATGCATTATAGATCAATATGTAATACAGCATAGCCCACATCCCTCTGAGGAAGTGCTTTGCTTTTATGGCTATTACCTCTTAGCCTGTTGAGACTATAACCAACAGGTTGCTGTAGTGTCAAAATTGTTAATCTATGGATTAAAGCTTTCTCGTTTGCTCTGATTTTTTGCTCAAGTGATTAAATTTCTGCGCTTTTATTCAAAAATAATTCAACAAAAAGATAAATTCAATTGTTCTCCATGCTTAATAATGCTTAATACCTCTTGATCTGCAGACAACCCCATCAGTATTTTCAGTAGATCTTAGGTTAATTTAAAAAATCCGCTATGCTTTCACACTTTTGAGGATAAGCTGCTGGTGTTTTTCGATGAAACTCACATGGGGTCTTAAGATGAATTTGAAATCCGTCCAAACTAAATCTTTCAACCAACATTAAATTTAATTACATTCATTGGGGTTCAAACAGTCACCCTGAGAGTAGACATCAAGATCCAAGGCTCATAACTCCACATTATGTTCATTGCTTAGGAGATGACATCAGAATCTGTGATTTTCGTGATGTTGTGTTGAGAATCCTTCAACAAGAATTTTCTTAATCAATGAACCAGCTGTACTTTCCCCTACATTAATATTTTATTTCCTTTTCTTTGCGGGCCACATCCCTCCAACCAGCTGCTTGTCTTTCTTGTCCTCCAGAGTTCTGCATTTGATTCCCCATTCCATCTTTTCACTGGTTCGGCTCTTTCTCTGGAGATGTGCCTTCCTTTATCAATGTCGCTTTTGAGGAGGTAATCCTTCACCCTCACAATTTTCTCGACACTTTAAAGCAGTAGTTTTCCTCAGTCGGGCTAGGTTTCATGGCTTTGGACTCATCTTTCATTGGCGAGTTTGTTTTCAGATGCTGTTCTGATCAGATGCCGTTATGCCGTTTTCTTCACAGATGGTTTACTCAGTCTGTTAAATTTAGGGTTGATTTACCTCTGCCGACGAATAGAAGGACATCAGTCCTTGACACTGAGCAACATGATGTCATAACCGGTCACAATTTTTGCAGAATGCCCATTTTTATTGCAGAAGATATTTCTTTAATGAGAGAAAGAGACAGAGAGAGAGAGATAGAGGGAGAGAGAGATAGAGGGATATGCAAAAAGAGTAGCGTGGAGAATGAGAGTGAGAGAAAGGGATCAATACATCAGCCGGAGGCTGAACAGAAGGCCAGTCTGTTTCTCTTCTAAGTGAACAGCAGAACTCATGATGCTGCACACACATCAAACCATCACGGAGGGGTTGTGTGTGTGTGTGTGTGTGTGTGTGTGTGTGTGTGTGTGTGTGTGTGTGTGTGTGTGTGTGTGTGTGTGTGTGTGTGATGCTCTTTAATGCTCCTGGTGGATGAGCCAGGTGGTCGTCCAGGTGTGTGGGACGAACCAAGTCTTGGCAGACAGATATGATGTGACCAGTTTCCAAAGACGCACCGATACAAAAAAAAAAACATTTCCACAATATTGCCACCTTTGGCCGATGAGGAGTCACTTTTTGAACACAGTCAGCTTATAAACCTCTATGGCGTATCATGGACCACTGAACAGTAATGCTGTTTGGCGATCCTTTGGTGAAATTAGCTCTAGCAAATGTCCAAGCACAGCTGTGACAAGAAGAGTTAAAACGGCACCCAAATATGAGTTGTATACAATCAATATTTCCTTGAACAGAATCTTATTTATGCAAGAACTCTATATATGATTTGCAAATTTTATTTCCTCCTGCTGGTATCTAGATTTGAAGTCCCTTCCAAGGCCTACAAGAATCATGTCATGAATGTGGCACAAGGGAATACAGGACTCAAATGCACAACTGAGGCCGGTGGAAATCCAAATGACAGGCTAATGACCAGGCAGAGGTCGGTAAACAGGAATACCGACCAAAAAAAAGCAGTGGTGTCCAAAACATGAGGCAAAAGGCAAGGTCAAAAAACAGGCAAGGATCATACACTCAAACACTAAGTCTGAAATACGACCATCTAAGACAGTATGTCAACCACGGTCAGAACCATTAGAGGGGATAGACCAGTAACAAAGTCCATGGATATGTGGGACCAGGGTAGTTGAGGGATCGGCAAGGGCCTGGGTTCTCCTGAGGGCTTGCAAGCACACAGAGAACACACATTGACATAGCTGTTCACATTCTTAGCCATCTTAGGCCTCAAAACAAGTGGCAAAAGGCAAGGACAAAGAACAGGCAAGGATCACACGAAGACTAAGACAGGACAAGACTATGACTGAGTGCAAACGCTGTAATGTGAGCAAAGGGCTACGACATGACACAAAGGGGAAATAT
The DNA here is from genome assembly GCF_040054535.1 of Antennarius striatus. NCBI lineage: Eukaryota > Metazoa > Chordata > Actinopteri > Lophiiformes > Antennariidae > Antennarius > Antennarius striatus. The sequence continues at coordinate 18,944,928 of NC_090781.1, read as the reverse complement.
AAGCAGGACTAACGATTGGACACTGGAGCAGCAGACACAATCAGGGATCAGGTGAACACAGACGAGGAAGGACCGGTCAGACAGGAACAGACAATGAAACAGACAAATCGAGGTCACGACCGAGGAAGAGGGAAGGTGGGACAGGAAAGAGAAAGAGACAGGAAGTGGATTTTTACTATAATACTTGATATTCTAGGTTAATTTTGATATAAACATCTCTGCAACCTTGCAAGTGTACATATTTACTCAAGGCTTTGTTAGAATTTACTTCACATATTCTCTCTCTCCCTCTCTCTCTTTCTCACCATGGAAGTACTTACATATTAGTTAAATTATTAAATTTGCACTTAGCTGTCATGAAAACTTAAGACTATCCTCTGGTTACGAAATTTGGTTTTGAATAAATCTTTAATCAATTAAAGCACTCATCGGAGGCTATTGTACAAAAGTTACAAGTGTCACTTAGAGTGGCAGTAATTATCTCATACACTTAGCTACTGATGACTGTATTGCATTCTGTATTATGTAGAAGTCCATAATGAAGTAAAAACTTTCTTCAATGAACTGCTAGTTTTACGAGGTTTTAAAATTTCAGAGACACTGCAGTAGTCGTGATTCTGAGTCCATTTCTCAGCGGGTGTGCCCGCTGATGGAAAAGAAAAACTGTAAAAAAAGCACACTGCTCATGTACTTTGCTGACGTGACTTTTTATTTTGTGAGTAAAACATTTTGATGAGCCGCAAGTTGGCATTTAAGATGACTCGTGCCCTTTTTCATTCTTTTTGACTCACTGCCCTTCACCATCGGGGAAATCTTTATTTATAGCACATGGATTGAGAATACATGAGGAAAAAACAAATCTTGTGTGGTGACGGATGTGGAATGGGGCTTTGCATTAAAGAAGTAATAGTACTTTTACATTGATGCTCAAAGACATAATGCTAACTACATTTACTGGACATCACATCTGTTAAAAACAGACCGAGATCAAGTTGAGCACTTTTAAATATGAATCTTTATATCAAAAATACTTTAGAATCTTTACAGTACCGGTCACTCTCTATCTTTAGAACCTGGATTAACAAAAGGGACCTCTCCCACTTTACCTATAGCAGCTTCTGTTCAGTCACGAACACTTTATCTTGACATTTAATCATTTATTACAATGAGTTGAAACTACAGTTACATTTTATTTAGACGCCACGATTGTTAAGTGGCTCCCTGATTCAGCACCATGCAAAGAAAATCCATAAACAACACAATCCAGTGCATGGGCCAAACTATAGGCATTATGTGTGTGCAGCAGTAAACCTACTGCAGACCTGCAGACAATCCTTATCTCAGCTATAGGATGCAGGCATAGGCTGCACTCTGGAAAAGGTCATTGCACAGTCTAGTGAATTATGTGTGCAAGCAAGTCTGCGGCAGACCTCGGCTATTAGATCTGGCTTTCTTGTAAGTGATGTAGGATTGCAATGCGTGAGAGGTCATGCTTCTGAAAGCAGATCACTCTACTCAACCAAACCACTTGCAACATGTGACTTTTTTAGTAGCAAACGATGAGGCGCTTAAGTCAATTCAATTCAATGTAACTCAGTCACTTAATTTATGTACTTCCTCGTCTTTTTACTTATTTATTACCTCAAAAAGCAAATTTGGAATACATTTTTAGTCTCAATCACAATTGAATTCATCAAAACAGCAGGATGTTCATTTTGTAAATTTCAGTCCCATTTATCATGAAAATTGATCAGTAACAGAATCATCCATTCATATATTTAAGTCTGTTGCATATTTCTGATAAACAAATACTTTCCTCTTAGGCTTGATTGAAACATGTCAAAAACATCAAATATCGAACTCTTACTGAATTGCAAATCATTCCAGCTACTTTGTCCTCTGTCACTTGGTGATGATTAAAACACGTCGGCACTTGATCACTCAACTTCCAGGTGATCACAGTTGATATGTATGAAGACCCCATCCTGCATAAACTAGTATATTTCATTTAAAATTCACAGGACGTATGATTCTATGATTAGAGATGGAACATTTGGATAGTAAAACATTAAGAATCTGTGTCTGCCAGTACCCACTTACAGACCTACAGTATAGTTGCTTGGAGGAAAGATAGTCCCCAAAACAGCTGAAAACATCCACACGGCGTCTTCTCCCTCTAACAAATACTCATTGTCATTGTCATCACTCCTTAATCCTGATCGGACTTGATTCCACTATCATTTTCACTGTAGTTCGACAAACACATAAAGTTACACATCCATTTGTTTATTCCTTAATTCATAATTCATGGGTTTTGATCAGCCAGAATGTTTGATAAGATTTACAGTCGAGGCATTCCCCGGCATAAAAGGAGAAAACAAAAACAAACAGTCATACACATGGAAATATCTGCCGGATCATATAAAAGTTAATGTAATGATCCTATTGGAGGTGAGACACTGGATTGGAAGTGAAGGGTGAGATGTTTTCCAAAACTTTATGGACTTTATAAGAAAAGAAAATTAACTTAGTTTCACAACAATAATCGTAACACTGTAAATATTTTCCCCTTCTCCTAATACACAACACTCTGTCTGTCTCAAACAAGCACAAGCTGGAAATTAATTTTGAGAAATTCTAATTAATACCAATTTCCATCCACGGCTGTTTTGTGAATGTTTAGATTTGCTTTGGGTTTTTTTTTTAAAGACAAACAGCTGGAGGCATTAATTTTCCAGTTGGATGGCACTAAACCAATGCCGAAGAAGAACACACAGGAAGATGATGCAAATAAATGGGTGCCAGTCAAACCTTTAAGTGGTGAAAACAATCCAGAATGAAGCAAACATGATGAAAATACAGTTTGTTTGCTGAATTAAATTAAAGGTTGCACACGCACACACACACGCACACACATACAGTGTGTGTGTGTATGTGTGTGTGTGTGTATATATATATATATATATATATATATATATACACATCATATACATACATACATCAGGAAGAAGGAACACGAAAAGATTGAGAAGTACCAAGGGTTGAAAGAACAGCTGGAACAGATGTGGAAGGTCAAGGTTAATGTGGTCCCCGTGGTAGTAGGAGCACTTGGGGCAGTGACCCCCAAACTGGAAGAGTGGCTCCATCAGATTCCTGGAACAACATCTGAATCCCCAGTCCAGAAGAGCGCAGTCCTAGGAACAGCTAAGATACTGCGCAGAACCCCAGACTCCCAGGTATCTGGTAGAGGACCCGGGCTTGAGGATGATACACAGATACCACCCCACAAGGGTCAGAGGGACATTTTTTTAATATATATATGTCCACATTTATTTTTAACATATTCTGTGGTGTTTGTGTAACATCGTGTCAGGCATGTTGTCTTTTGTTTCCTCTTAATCTCATTTTCCCCCTTATCCATGAATTGACCCCCCCCCCCACTTCAGCCAAATTCAATATTTCTTACTTAATTTTATTCGTATTTTGTTATGTAGAAATATGGACAAAAAGATGGAAGGAAATGAACTGAGTAGAGGGAGATAGCAGCAGAGATTGGCATGAGTATGAGACAGAGGCCCAGACAGAGGTTTATAGGAAAAAGTAAATCCATCCTAAAAATAAAGACTAATTCAAATTGAGTCTGATGGATAACTTGGTAAATTGTGTAAACAAGCTCATCCCTCTCTTCATTATGAGACACTGGGAAATATATATGGTCAAACAAATAGAGCAAGTTGGTTTGGGTCATATGGGGATAACCTTGGATGAATTTAAGTTTAAGACAGGATGGGCAAGAAAAGAATGGAATAAACACAAACTTTATACATTATGGGAAAGAAAAGAAACCTTATTTTCAAAATTTGAAATGGGAGCAAAATAGACTCTGATACCATTCATGGGAGGCTGTTACAAAAGGTTTTTGTTCTGACATCTCTGTCATCTCCAGCAAATTTTGAATTAAAATGGAGATGAACATGAAAAAGGGAACTAATACAGATCTCTTTAATCAAAAGGGGGTTTGGTACACAGGAAATCCACAAAACAGGCAAGCAATCCAATAAACAAAAGGCAGAGGTAAGATCAATATAGGTAGGGTCCAAACAGGTAACTCACACACTAAGGCTGTTTTTACCCAGCAGGTCTGGATTGCCTATATGTGTTTTGCTTTGTGTTTTGACCACCTGCTTGCATCTGCTTTTAAAATTGACCCTTTGACTTCTTCAGCATTTCATTGATTAAGACTTGTAGTCCATTAACACAACCCCGGTTATATGGAGGACCAAACTCAGGTTCTTTTATCTATACTAAGGTCTTAGTTACTTCATATGACTTCACATCAAGTAATGTGTGGAGAGAGATCTGTTGAACAAACTGTTCAAATTTCCTCGCAAAAAAAACAGCGAGGTGTCTCGCACCCTTAAAAAACACAGCTAGAAATAGTGTCGCTCTTTAAGACAGAAATGATCATATTAGAACAATAACAAAAATGAATCAGTCAATGAACCAAATTCAACGATTCCAATGAGTTATTGGGTAGGCAAATTCAGGACTTCAGACTAATCCTCATTACCGTAAGTGATGCCTTTATGCCACATGCAGAATGCCTACTGCTATGACAAACACTACAATGCTAGAAAAAGCTCCATCTTCTGATTGACTTGCATGCATAGGATATTTTCAGTGCAAACTCATCATTTGCTCTTCCTCTTTCCTGGTTCTCCCAGCCAATCAGCAGCCTAGTTCTCTTAAATCACCAATAGGAATACTAACATCACATCAGTCACATACAACTCTGTTCTAAATAATACTTACAGTAGACATGAAACTACATTAAATATTCAAGAGTAGACATTATTTTGACTACAGTGCATTAACCTGAATAAAAATTGTTACCTATTTACTACCCATAAATATATACAGTAATCCCTCGCTTATTCATGCTTCAAGACACACGGCTTCACTACATCGCTGATTTTTGGTAGGTAGTCACGTGATACCATTTGCACATGCTATTGGCTGACAGCATTCACATGTGCGCTGCATTCCATTCCGTGTATTAAAGGAACTTTTTTTTTATTACAAAAGTGTTTTAAACAGTCTATAAGAGAGTGGGAAAAGGTATTACAGATATAAGGTGATTCAATATCAGTATAGGGAGGATTCATAAATTTTAAAATTACCATAAATAAAAAATAGTTTGTCCCTATATCGAGGATTTTCGTTTATCACGGGTGTTCCTGGAATGCATTAACTGCGAGTAACAAAGGATTACTGTAATCATATTTATTTCCTACTGCATCGTTTACATATGGGGACTGTATTAAGATAGCGACACTCCTTTTTCACACTTTTAGGGGTAACAGTTTAATTTTCAGCTGTGTATGACACACATCAATAGATGACAAACGCAAACTCACACATCCGATTTACATGGATTTAAAAATTTACTTGTTTAATAAGTCATTACAGTGATAATGTTTCCAGATATGAATGAGGCCTGTTTCCAATCCGATTCTACACTGTTCTTTTCCTCCTTAGATATTTATGATGCATATCCAGTCTGTGCCACATCAGAGGAAACTATTGGAATTGGGTCACTTGATCCATGTAGTGTCAAGAGAGGCTGGCCCAAGAGAATTGGAGATACTTCACAAAGCAACGCACATGGATCAGACAATGTTCAATAGGAAGCAGGGATAATGAGACACAGGTGATACCAGTCATGGAAGGGAGATAATCATAGCAGCAGGAGGACGTGGCAGAAGCAGGAAGTCTGAAATGAGAGGGAAGTTGGTGACAAGACAGGAAACGTTAAAAAAAATTTGAATTTCAAAATAAAACACCTTGCCTACCTTGGAGAGATGTCTCAGTTCCAGGATCAGCCACTGACTCAAGACCGCTGGGAAAGATCAGGACTGCAGCTTGCTTTTTTGGCTAAAGATACATTATGATGGGATAAACAGATAGTTATTCTATTATGGCTCTCACCCAAAAGTCCTGACGTTGAAACACCCTGCCAGCATGCACACTGGCATTTAAGAGGGACATCAAATCACCCATTATGAGTTTTATTACTTACACCTGTGCTTTTACTACCATTTTATTTCAAAATGTTCATTAAAAACGCAAAACTTTCAACATTTTGTTCGTAAAGATACCTGAACATCCAAAGAATATCTTTCCAGTCCAAGTCAGACCAACCAGCAGCAGGGGCTATTCATCCCAACAGCCCACAGAATACACATCACTGCATGTTTGGTTCACATCAGCTGGGGTATTTTTCAAATCATGGCTCTTTCTATAACCCAAACACACTTTGTTGATTTAGTATGGGAGCAATAAAAATTAATCCTGTCTTTATACAGTAAGGTTAGTAATATATGCCAAAGATTCTCTTTCATATATAAATACATCCAACGAGAAAAAATACGAAGTTAGTGTTACTATAAAACGACAAAAAAATGAAGATGTTTTCTTATCATTTTTTTTATATCATTCAGAATTTTTCTTTTCCCAACTATGCTTGGCTTTTGAACATAGAAGTATATTTGCAATAGAAAGATGTATTGGTGGTTGGGTGGGTGGGGGGGGGGTGGAGTGTCTGTTGATTTTTCCCTCTTTTGCTCTTCTTTCCCTTAAGATGGAGCTGAAAGGGATGGGGACATGTGGCCGTGGCAGAGAAGAACATATGGTATCTGCTCGAGTAGAAAACCTTAATACGGGGTAGAATATTGGCACCCGCTGCCTCACTAGCATTAACATGATGTCAGAGTTGTTCTGGCAGAACACTAAGTGGAGCACAGTTGCCCAACACTGCTCCCAAGAGTACTGCAGTGTGTCCCTTTCCACTTGCCATCCATCTTGGGCCACATTATCAGAGCTATTATAGAGAGGCAAGAATACAAACAGGGTCTGTTTGTCAGATCTGAAGCCATAGATTCTGTCATAAGTACTGTTCTAGTTAACTTGGTGAGTAAACAAAGAAAACGGAGGTTAAATAAAATCGAGAGGCCAAACGTCAATGAAAGTGACAGTAACAGTAGCAATAACATGAGAGGTAGTGCACAGTGGAGGTTATTATTTATTTTACAGTGTTTACAGCTAAATGTGAAAATGATTACAAAAAGATCACACAAGCTTCAACACGAGCTATAGATGACAAGTAATTACTTGCTGTAGAAACATGTATAATAAAAAAAATGGATTTGGTTCAGCTGCTGTAGTTTTGGCTCCCTTGTATTTAGCGTATCGCTCAATGGGCTAACTGGGAAACTAGATTAGAATGATGTCTGTGTCATTAGTAACACCTGTTCTGTTGTGATGTATATTACCTACCAGGATGCAGGGGATGAAGGTGTAAATTATGATTTCCAGACAGCCAATGTTTGAAATCTCAGTTAAATGTGGTTAGCTTGCATTAAATTAGAAGATGCTACTAAATATCGTTGTTACAATGCCATTAAGATGTTGCATCCCATTTAGATTCAGAAATGTTTCCTCCTGTGGGGGCATTTGGACCCTAAATAATTTTTCTACTCCATAGAGAGCTTTCCCACATCATTAAAACAAGAAAATACCTGATAATAATACCTGAAAAATATTGTCTGTGTACATCTCCTTTTCATAGCTCCTCCTTATCTTTTAGTTTATGCAGAGCTGATGAAAAGCGTTCCTAGTGTAATATTAATTTGTTTTACGTATTTCCGTACATCTCTTGCAGCCTCCGAAAGTTTTGTTCATGTGTGAACACAAAAGCTTTAAATATTCATAGTACTCCACTTTGCCTTGATATTAATATAGTTCTGATCTAATCTAATCTTCCTTACCCGCTTCTTTCGCTGTTGCGTATCACATGGTTGCTGGAGCCTATCCCAGCTGACTGGGGGCATGAGGCAGGGTATATTCTGGGCGTGGCGCCAGTGCATCGCAGAGCCACACTTATGACAGACAAACACACTCACGTACAGGTTTACACCTATGGGTAATTTGAGACTGGCCAATTAATCTGAAGGGCATGTTTTTGGAGGTGGGAAGAAGCCCGACAATTCACACAGACATGGGGAGAACATGCAAACTCATGTGGTACATTAATAAAGTTATTTACCCCCAAAAAATAGTGCTAAAGCTTTTTTTTGTTTTGTTTTGTTATTTATCCTCCTCTTCCTGCTTTCATGTTGGGGGAGAAAAAAGTGTGAAAGGAAAGAGAATAACATCACATATGTTGCTCCATGACTTTACAATACATAAGTGGCTTCCTGTATTCATATTCTTATTTATTAAATGTGTGGAGGGAATATATGTTTACTCAATTAGATAATAACCTTGTAGCTTTCATGTTATTTAGAACATTTCAGGACTGATATTTTCAACACTTCCATGTGTTCTGAAGGCTTTTATTAATGACTCCCCATTGTTAATCCATGGGAGCTGAAATGAATTAGTGAATGAATGCATTCTCTTTTGCACCCCTCCAAGCCCACTGGCTGTGAGAATTTAAATTAACAGATTCCTTTAAGGGAAGCCAGATTTTAGCAGTCAGTCACCATGTGAATGATGGACAGGTGTGAATGGAGTGAAGCGGTAGGCAGTCGCTCTATGATATTGCTGGAGTCTGAAATCCATACTGATGTCAACGTGATTGGCTGTAAATTTAAAATGTCTGAACAATTTGCTGATGTTGATTCGCAGTGGACCTTTTAACCCCCCGCAAAGGCTGACTGGTGTTACTCCTTAGGTCATAAATTGCATCACCGTCTGTCATTATCGCATTAACTCTCAACAGAGGAGCTGCAGCATGCATGCTCCTTACCAAACGCGTGCACACATGCCTTTCCTCTTGAATAAGCTTCAAACAAAATTGTTTATATCGGGGGGGGGGGGGATTCCCTGAAGACCAATAAAAAAGAAAAATGCAAGATGAAGAACAAAAGAGTGCTGGCTTCTGCTTTGATTGATGCAGTGTTTGGAAGATGCCTTGTGCTTTATTTGAACATCTCACAGCACTGGTTGTCAGCATCTGTGTGTCTCTGTGTATATGACTTAATTGTTTTCACTGATGCACATGCATGCAGAGGAAACACTCATCAAGCATTTGGAGAGCATCTTTTGTACCCTGCATGCCAACTTTATAGAAGAGCTTCTGCAGCGTCATCTCTTCAATGCTTATTTTGGATAGTCCTCATTATCTAAAAGCTGGAGTCCTCATTGTGTAATCTGTCTTGTGTCCTTTAATAAGCTGTTAGACTACCTTGATGTTTTACAAAACCACAAATTAGGTTAACTGGAATCCCACCACTAATATCGTTTTTCACAACTAATTAAACATTAAACCTCATTCTCTGTTACAGAGTCTTAGTGGCCTCGACTCATTTTTCAAATCAAACACTCTTTTGGCCAAACCTTAAATGCTGTTCAGGTACTTAGACTCAATTTTTCTTTGCAAAACTTAAAAAGCCCTGAAAACTCAAAAAGCCCTGAAAACTTAAAAAACGTTTAAAAAAATATTGTCAATTACTAAATACATTGTGATACAGTTGTGTTGCAAAATTGCAATCACTGGCAACAAAATGTGAACACAAGTCCGACACAACTGTCTTCTTTTCCACACTACATACTAACATACTAAACAAAAGTGTTTCTATGTTTCCTATAATGTCCTGGGTACGATGTTAAACTGCCTCCAACCTGGAGAAGGATGGGCGCCACCAGGTTCAATTGCCAAAGACACATCAATATGATGACAACCGTCTCTGGTATTGAAACAACCCTCATGAGTTCTGGGATAGGCAAAAGTCGAAGAAGCGAATAAGAAGTTGAATGAATGAATTGTGTACCATTTGGTGCAAATGTGTGATTTTGATACTATATGTAGTATCAGTTGCAATGCTTCATTTTGTAGGATATATGAGGAATTTTGCAGTTTGTGTGTGTGCTTTTGTGAATTGTGTTAAGTATTCGATAAAACAAGCCTAGTTTACATTGATCATGAACTACATCTCCCACAATGTATGTCACCCGTGATGTAACGGCACCCCGACACTAGATTGCAGTGTAACCACAACAGTGTTTAACCAGCAAATTTACCAACAAGTATAATTGAGCAATATCTGCAAATGATTCCAAAATGTTCTGGAGGGCAAAAATAGATGCAGAGGGAAGGCAGTTCCAAGACAGATGGGAAAGAGAACAAACATGTATTTGTGATCCAAGGTTGTATGCTTTTGTGTCATGCTACAGTGTTGGTTGCCAAAACGTGGTCCATTTATGTTCAATCTTACAATTGTATGGCAAAAGAGAGAATATAGCTTCATTGTTTTCTAGAAGGACCCGTGTAAATTACAGACGTTGTTGGATGTTGTGTACACGACTCATGCATTCTAATCATAAAGTGATTTCAGGCAATGTCTATGGAGCTAGTCATAGGTTTTAATAAACCTAAAATCTCCTAAGAGCAGGGTGGGGATTGTAGGACTGAAAATTCACTTTCATGTATTGCTTTTATTTAGCATGTAAATGACAATGTGATCAACCTAAGAGGTCTATAAATTCAATAATCATTCCATAGAAGTCAAAGAGGAAAGAATGATCTCAGAAGTGTTCCTGTTCAAAATGTAACAGCTGTATCAAAAGGTGCAATAGACCCGGAAGAACTCTTTTATCTGATGTAGATAAGAGCTTTTCCTTTTGCCTAAGCCTCTTCAATTATAATATACAGTAGATTGTATTTATTCATCACATTGATGGTTGAGTTAGAGTTATGGTTAAACTGCATCCAACCTGGAGAGGGATGGGCACCGCCAGGTTCAATTGCCCAAGACACACCACATGATGAGAACTGCTGGCCGTCTGTGGTGCCCCAACAACCCTCTAGGTTGATGGGCTAGGCTATTGATCTGTCAATTGGAAGGCATGTGTGAACAGTGAGATCAGCTCAAAGTTATGCTTTGCAGACTAAACCATTGCTGTAGATTATTTGTTCAGGCCACACATTGCAAGGCCAACTCTTGTTCTTGTTTCAAACGTGAGCCTTGACTCAGTATAAGAATTCTTTCACTGTCTTTGTAAACTTTTTGAAGCAACAATCAGGACTTGAGGTATCGGAGGTGGTATCAGGGGTTGCTTGAGCACCTTTATCTGCCCTGATCTTTATATCACTGTTACTGGGACATCTTCCAGTGGTGACGCAGATATCTGGATCTTCAAAAACAGGAGGTAGTTGTCTCTTATTGTTGAATCTTTCAACCCTTTTCAGTAATTTTTTGGGGCGACCACAGACACCGGAGTTGTTTGGTTTAGTGACTACTGTTTCCCCAGAAGAAGTACAGCTTTGTGATTCTTCAGCTACTTTGTTAGCTGCATCTTCACTGCTGCGGTGAGAGCCTTCAAGTTTCCCTGTGGTGAAACCATCAGAGAGCGACTTTAAGCTTCTGGTCTTGGTTTGAAGACGTTGGCATAGAAGGGTATCTCTCTGAGATAAAACCTACCTGAAGACACTTGGCAATCTGTCAGTCTGCTCACTTGTTCTGTTGACAACGCTGGACACATGTTCATTGTGTCCCGAGACAAGGTAAAACTGGAAAATTTTGAGAGACTAGTTAGTGAATCCATGAATCAGTGACAAAAATCAATCAGTTGATCCACCATTATATTAATCTCTACCTGTAGAACAGACACTTACTAGTCTGTTTCCTCAAAAGTCCTGGTTAGGTGCTCCATTGTGATAAATGGGCTTCTCAGAGCTTCTTCTGCAGAGAATCTCTTATCCATCTCAACATTCAGTAGCCCTTTCAGTAGGAAAATAAAATTGAATGTGTCCCACGACTCGGCAGATCCACTTGATGGATACATCTGGATTCATTAAGAGATTCACTTCAGTTCACAAAGTCACTCTGTCTCACAGATACACAATTACCAACTGTTCTCACAATCTAATCTCATACAACAAAACATGCTTACATCCATAAGTTCAAACAGATGCTTGATCCTTTTTCTGCATTTTACTTTTGATTCATCTGGTGCCTAAAGGCAAATACATGAGAACCATTTTGAAAAAAAGTTTCAGTAAAACATTCAATTCAAACAAAGGTGCAATAATATGGTTACTCAACCCTGAGCTTCCATGTGGGACCATCAGCAAATTCCTCCTCCATGAAAAACTCATTGGTAAACATCCCCTCACAGAGCAAATGGTCATTTGGTTGACCCAAAAGTTCAACAATCTCCATCTGAAGATTCAAATTTCATTCACTTCAATATACATTCTGCATAATGTCCTCAAATGACTGTACTTTTTTTGTGTGTGTTTACCATCGCAATAAGGTCGTTTCCATGGAACAGGTGCTGAGCCATGTAGAGGAAGGCCAGGGTGCAGCCAACTCCCCACATATCGATGGCCTCATTCAATGGAAGGCCCAGCAGAACTTCAGGGGCCCTGCAGGAATATAAGAGCAATATAAGTAAGAGAAATGTGAGGCTGCAATGAACAACTGGAGAAGGTGTATGTTTAAGACATATGCTGGTTTAAATTATTGAATGGGTTTTGCCACACAGATACCTGTATCCATCTGGCTGAACAACCATGTTTGGCTGGACTCTGCTGGCTTTTAAAGCCCAGCCAAAGTCTATCAATTTTATCCTGTATGGCTGGTGTACTTTATCAACAAACATAATGTTGTCTGGTTTTATGTCAGTATGCAGGATATTGGCAGCCTTGAGTTCTTCAAGCGCTAGGAACAACTGCAGGAACAAGAAAGGACAAGTTAGAGATTCAGCTTTCTCATGACTAATATTTAAGATTAGTGTTCAGGTTAGGGTTTTCTTCAGTGATGGCTGAGTAGCAGTTTTGCAGAACAACAGATCAGTTCCATACTACAATCTATGTGCAAAGCACACACATTTGAATCTGATCTCGTCATCTTTTGAAAATAGTGTCACTTTCTATGATAAGATATACCTTAATTAGTCCCACAGTGGGGAAACTTCCATTATTGCGGCAGCATTATCAGAGGTAAGTTAGAGGTATTTCTATACCTCTGTAACTGAGCACACAACAATAAAGATAAGTAAGACAGTCAAGAAGGAACACTATATGCCTTATTATAAAGTTGCAATTTAACAATTAAAAATGTACACTGTATTTACAATGCAAGTGCGGCAGTAGCTGAGTCCATTAAGTCTTGGACTATGGACTGGAAGTTGCCAGTTTATGGCCTTGTGTGGATCAAACTCACTTGGAGTTTGAGCTGGGAGTGGGAAGCATTAGTTCACCTCCAGAGCTCTACTGAGCTGCCCTTGAGCAAGGCACCACCCCCCTACAAGCTGGTCATTTGGGGTGCACCTCGATGTAGCATCCACTGCACACTATCATTACGTTTTCAGGCATTAGCCTTGTCTTGTTCTGTGGTATTGACTTTGAAATATTGTGCAGCAAAGTACTGGCCAAGCATGCATGCAAAACCTTCAGACATTTTTGTGGGTCCACATGCACGCTGGCCATTTTCGCAAAATTATTACAGGAATGTAATTGTAGATGGAAATAGTGAAGTGAATTGGTGATCCTAAATTGACATTCATTCATATGTTCATTCATCTTCAATACCCTCTTCTACTGTCGCGAGATGCTGGGTTGCTGGAGCCTATCCCAGAAGAGTTGAGGTGTAAGGCAGAGTGCACACTGGGGGTAACGCCGATGCACTGGGGAGCCACGTGAAAGACAGGCGAACGCAAAACTACACACTTACACCTCCAGACAATTTGAGACTGGCCATTTCACCTGGGGTGCATGTTTTAGGAGGTGGGACGAAGCCAGAGAACCCACGCAGTCACAGGGAGAACATACATACTGTGATTGATTTCTTGATTGAAGGAAAACAATAATAAATACAGAAGAGACAAAAAATTAACCTTGCAAACATAACCCCCTGTAGGTACTATTACCAACCTGCTTTGCGATAGGCCTAATCATACGCAGACTCATTGGCTTACAATCTTTGGCGATCAGGTCAAAGAGAGACTCGTCTAGCTTTTCAAAAACTAGAAAAGTCATTTCATGGTCCACGAATGATTCAAAGAAATTGATGATGTATTTGCTGTCCTTGTTCTTCTTCTTCATGTACTTTAAGGCAGACAGCTGGGGAGAAAACACAGGCATAACATCTCACCATACATCCAGGAGGGCAGCCGGAATCAAATAGAAATCAATTGTGAATGAACTGTGTTATGTATGAATCACATGGAATCTACCTCTCTTTTTATGAATCGGTCATCAGTTTCATCCCTAATCTTCTTCAAGACCACTTGCTTTTTTGTTGTCTCGTTTCGGCCCCTGAACACTTCACCGAAGGTGCCTGAACCAAGCTTTTGGAAAACAGTGTATTCAGCAGTATTGCTCTTGAGAGTATATGTAGTATCCTCTTCCTCAGTTTCTGTCAATGTTAGTGTGAGAAGAGATGTTGATGGTGAGTAAAACGCATTAAGTCTGTGTATTTTGTCTGTCAGATTAATTGAAAGATCACAGCATGCCTGTACGTAGGCACATCCAAACCATAAACAATTTTCTTGAAAAATAAGTAAATGGCTTTTAAGACATTTTTTAAAAAAAGAAGATCAAATACCTGGTGGATAATTGTTGATTATTTCACACAGTGTAGGATTTCCAGAGATTTTCTGAAGATCGCCATTAAGCACCATCTGTCTTAATTCTTTAATTTGATGCCATAATTCCATAAATTGAGGATGATTGTCAGTGTATCCCTGGAATAACATTCATTTCACTTGATATGATTCGTACATCTCAAAGACATAGAATGGTTGTAATTTTCAAAAAGAACGGCTCTATACCCTCATATGGTATACCACCCTAATAGGGTAATAGAGGGTAAAAGAACATCTGTATTACCCTCGTAGTGTTATCTGTGTCATCCCAAAGCTCAGGTTCTCTACCAGAGACCTGGGAGTCCCTGTGGTAGTGGAGCACTCAAAGCAGTAACCCCCAATCTGGAGGGTGGCTCCAGAGATACCAGGAAAAATGTCTGGAGGCCTCCACCCAGGGCACAGCTAAGATAGTGCACAAAACCTTCAAACCCCCAGGCCTCTGACAGAACACCTGAGCTTCAGAGGGACACAGAGATAACTCTACGAGGGATGTTTTGGGTTTTTGTTCTTTTTTTAAATTATTATGAAACAGAATACTTCCATCCATTCATCCATCTATTTTCAATACCATTTCTTCCACTGTCACTTTTTGCGGGGTGCTGGAGCCTATGCCGGCCAACTGGGGGCATGAGGCAGGTTACGCTCTGGGCACGATGCCAGTGCACCATGGAGCCACATGCAGACAAACACTCGCGCACACAATCACACCTATGGGCAGAGAATACTTACATCCAATAATTCAAACAGTGCTTTGAGCAACTTTGTTTGTATGACTGGACTTATTATTTTATTACTGTACATTTATTATGTGTATGTGACATATTTGTTGAAGTCATTTTTGTAAGGACATTAAATATTTAAGTATACATCTTCAAAGGCTTTATTAGCCCTCATCTTTTTTACCTTTGATGACTGCTTTAAATTTTTTAGCTTTGATGTACATTCTGTTTGGTGCTGCAGAAATCCTACATTTACACATCATCACTCAGTTTTTTTGACTGTCACGTGACGGGGAGGGGCGGCACGGTGGCGCAGTGGGTAGTGCAGTCGCCGCGCAACAAAGCAGTTCCGGGTTCACGCCCCACTCTGCACAGTTTGCATGTTCTCCCCGTGTCTGCGTGGGTTCTCTCTGGGTTCTCCGGCTTCCTCCCACCTCCAAAAACATGCGCTTCAGGTTGATTGGCTGTTTGAGTGTATGTGCGTGTTTGTCTGTGTCTCTGTGTGGCTCCACGGTGCACTGGCGTTGCGCCTGGAGTTTCCCCCGCCTCATGCCCTCAGTTAGCTCGGATAGGCTCCAGCTCCCCACGACCTGCTACAGTGGTAAGAGCATGAATGAATGAATGAATGACAAGGGAGACAAATGGCTGGTTGAGTTTAGCCCATTGACAGAGGGCTTGTGCTATTGGCTTTGATGTTATGGCAGAAATGCTGCAGTCAGAAAATAAGTTGCTGAATTTACTCAATCCATTTATGTGAAGAATTTCCACTGAACAGAGTTGTGTTATACTGTATGTACAGTGCCTTGCGAAAGTATTGCCCCCCTCCCCCCAGAACAATTTTGACATTTTGCCACATTTCAGGCTTCAAACTTAAAGATAACAAACTGAAAATATTTTTTCAAGAATCAAAAACATGTGAGACACAATCGAGAAGTGGAACCAAATTTATTCAACATTTTATTTTGTGTTTAAAAATAAAAAACTGAAAAAAAAGGATGTGCAAAAGTATTGGCCTCCGGTTTACTCAGCTCAGCTAAACGACTCCAGAAGTTCCCCAATGACTTCTGAATGATCCAATGTTGAACTAAATGACTAGCAATGACAGAGTGCATCTGTGTCATTTGGTCTGACATTTGCACGTCCTACTTTTCAGTTTATTTATTTGTAAACACAATATAAAATATTGAAAAATTTGGTTCCACTTCACGATTGCGTCTCACGTGTTTTTGATTCTTGAAAAATATTTTCAGTTTGTTATCTTTAAGTTTGAAGCCTGAAATGTGGCAAAATGTCAAGTTTTTGGTGGGCCAATATTTCTCAAGGCACTGTAATTGAATAATATTATTTAGCTGACAATAACTTACTTTGTGATCATGGCGACAGATAGTCTTGTCACCATGACCTGAATTCACCCCCACCCAATCCACTCATTCCTGTCACCTGTGTTGCTGCAGCCACCTGCTTAACAATCTCTAGTCGGGCTCCACCCTGCTTACGCTTTGCTCAGACATCTGTTCACTGCCAGATTGTCATTCACTCATTCTACCTTCAGCTTTTTTGACTACAATTTGATTTAGCTTGTTTCATGGATTTTGACTGTTTATCTGCTCCTTACCTTATCTTCTGACAATTTGATGTAGGGTTTCGGATGATTAAAATTATGAAAATGAACTTCTCCCTGTGTGTGTTAGATTGTTCTAACCACACCTGTGGCAGAGATTGTGTTGGCCAAGTTAAGCAAACTGACTGACAACTATTCTCTGGCTGGCTTAAAGTGTGGAATCGTATGAATAGTCACCCTTAAAAGATACATACACATATCTGGTAATCATTCTTAATTTTTATTTGACTTTTTGTTGACTCAATGTCTCTTTGGGAAAGAGTGTAGAAACAAGACAGAATATAACATATACAGATAATATATAATGTATTATATATACAGATCATGTTCAAGGAGAGACCTCTGACAGGGATAGACATTTTATCCACAATCTGCTCATTTATGATTCTTTGGGATTCTTGGCACCTGTTGTACTATTGGTTAAAAGAGTCATTCAAAACTTGTAGAGATCTAAGCTGGGTTGGGATAATGCTCTGCGACCTGCTGTTTCCAAAGAGTGGATAGCTTGGCTACAGGAGCTCCATCAGCTTGTGGATTTTAAGGTTGATAGGTGCTTGAAACACTTCAACTTTGGAGAGGTTGCTTCTGTGCAGCTTCACCACTTTGCAGATTCGAGGGAGATGGATATGGGACGGTCACTTACTTGTTGCTGCATAATATCCATGGAGAAGTGCATTGTGCATTTGTGATGGGAAATGATTGCATCACCCCATTCAAACCCATCATCAGGCCTCGCATGGAGGTGACCGCTGCAATGGTTGTAAGTAGAATGTAGAAACTGTTTAGGAAGTGCTGGGACAAGGAATACTTGTCACAACTTCATGAGTAGCAGAAGTGGCAGAGCACCAGAGGAAATTTTGTTCCTGGGCTTCTGGTTATCATCATGAATGACTGGAATTGTTGTGGAGTCTCTCTGATAAAGGAGGATTTGCAAGCAGATTTCAATGCGTATTTGCATTATAAAAATCTAAAATGGCTATTTAGATAGGCCCGTCACCTATCCCGCATGGAAACCCGCATGGCCACTGTCGCGGAATGTGCATTTGCATTTGGTTTCATGTTTGTCTCCTGCATATTATTATTAGTGCAGTTATTGCTTCAGCAGTATTGGGGGCTGGAATGTAGGAGTCATCCATGTGAGTTTAAATTAATAGTCTTATGCTAAACCTGCTTGTGCATTGGTACTGGCTCATGCTGGAAAGGGAGTCACTGTGGTCATACTCTGTAATTAATAAGACATTCCACTCACCTCTCAATTATGGGATAGGGTGGTCACCAGGGTGAAATTTCCTGTTGACCACATTTTGAGTTTTTATGTTTTCTGAGTCATTGTCTTTTATTTTATGGGTACTGTAATATGATTGTAAGAGCTGATCAGTGTGAAGCATGAAAATACAGTAAATAAGAGACTATTGATCAGAGCCAGAGGTAAATTGGAGTCGATTGGTTCGCACATCATCAGTTTTGTCTGCAGTGTTAAGCCTGCTGCGGCTGTTTTCTTCATTTGTTCGTTGGTCAGCTGCAACAGCAAAGTTACAATATGGTACAAAAGTATTTTATTTCATTTATGTGTTGTTTTCATGTCCTATTATTGTTTCTGGTTAATACTGTTGCCTCTGTGACCCTGCCTCAGATAATTGGTTGAAGATGGATGGATGGAAATATGTTATAGAACAATTGACACACACAATTAAGAGTCAAGAAGAACCATGCCAAGAAAAATGGATGAAATGGATTATCTTTACAACAACGACAGATCTTCTACCAGTCCATCATGTCCATTGTGCTATTCTATGTGAAAATGTGCTGTAGAGGTGGTGCCAGGAAAGAGGACACAGATTGCCTGAACAGATTCATACACAGACCTGGTTTTGTGGTTGATCTGAGCCCAGACTCTGTGGAGGCAGTTCTGGAGAGGGGGATAAGAGTCAGGGCAATCTGGGAACACACCAGCCACCCCAGGCACATACCTTCTCATAGCTGTGGAGCTGCTTCACTGGTAGATTGCTGTAGCAGAGCTTCTGCAACGATACCTCCTGAAGACCTCCTTTGTGCCCCAGGCAATCAGGGGGTACAATACAACTCTTCGGAAAGGGGGGGTAATGCGTCCAGTGTGGCAAACAGCGAATAAAAAAGGTGGGAAAATGGAATTGCGGTGAAATTGGGATGGTGACGTGTGTGAGGTGAATGATGATGTAGAGGATTTATATGGTTCGTTAGCTGCATATTTGTTTCTTTCTTGATTTATGTTCATATCTCCTTTGTTGTGTATTTACATGCTCCTTGTGTATTTATCTTGTCTCCTTTAGTGTATTTATATGTTTCTTCATTGTGCTGTCTTGTGGAATGTTTCTGAACAGATGGTATACACAATGTCTTTTGGGGTAAATAAAGTATCTGTCTATCATCTATCTTGACACAGCTGTTTCTGGTTCCTCATACATTTCACCTCTTCTTAAATGTTTCTGACCAGTCCACCACTGTCACATATTGCTCTCCACGTGGCATTCCATTTCTGAAGAATTTTGACCATGTCTGTCCCCGGATCAACCACTTCCTAAAGGGTTATGACCCTGCCTGATCTCAGATACCCATTCTGTCCCTGTCTTTGGATTTACTTCGGCTTTCTGTCCCCAACCACAAGTTTGCATTTGGATCCCACTGTCACGTCCGATTACAATCTGGCCAGCATGGATTCAGCAAGTTTCCAACTGCCTTGTACCTTTGAAAGGATTGAGTAGACACTACAAAAGTCCCCCCAAAAATTAAGTTCATTGGGTTTTTACTTTCTCTCATTCACACATACTTCTACTATCATGGACTATTTCCATATAGATATTATCAGCAATCTGATTTCAAGTTATGTACAGATTGACTGCAACTGAGCAGAGCTGTTGTTGTTAAATTTGAAGCTTTAGATTGCTGGGAAGTTTATTTCAATTTAAAAAGAGCGTGCTGCCTCAACATATCTTCAAAACAAATATCTGTTCTCCAGAGCTAATTTTTTTTTCTCTTCACTGTGTGTGAGAGCACCGCACATGCTCAGTTTTCACTGCTGATTGGTTATACACAGAGCCATGTCCCCGGTAATAGCCAATCAGATGGTGCTGTAGGTGGGATAATGCTGGAGACAGAGTTGTGATCGGAGAAAGACCCAGTTTTAAATTAATCTCTTATATCTGATTTTTTTAAAAACGGATGGCTGATATGTAAAAATGCCAAATATTGATTTCTAATTGGCTCCTAATGTTGGAAAATTGTTGAATATTTTGTGTTTTTCCCATTGATCAAATCAAGGGCGCTTATGACAAAAAATATATTTAAAAAAATATAATACATGGGTAAAAAGTTATTAAGGGGGGCATCAAGTGTTCCACTTAATGTACAGAATATTGTGCATGAATGGTTGTTCATCATGCCCTCAAGTCCACTGAGATAGGCTCCAATAACCCCCATGACCCGAGAGAGCAGAAGAAGAGGTTTGGAAAATGAATGAATGAAGTTGACATAAACAACTGTGTTTGAAAAGTTGAGCGGAGGGAAAGAAAACACCTAGTTGAGCAGGACAATCTGGATTCTGTTCTTGTTTTCATTCAGGCCTGGTTTGTTACAACACTAAGATATTTGCATAGACTGTCGTTGTTCATGGCGTGGGCGGCTATTATCATCCCGTCAGCTTTGTTTCCACACCTGTGCGGTATCTCACGTACATTCTGTGTGATCCGAAGTGCCTCCCTTGCATATTTTCCTGTAACCTAATTGTTCTCGCAAATGTGTCTCTAAAAAGAATATCTAAATATAAAGCAGACCTCCAGAGCCAAGCTGGCATATAAAAATGATCTTAAGGGTGATTGGGCTACCCAGCGAATCACCAATGAAAATACATGCAGTCATGTCATCAAGCTCTAGAAAATACAGTGAGCATTATCAGTATGAAATGGATGAGGGTTATTCAGTGTTACTGCAAAGGCTGTGGGAACAATGAAGGCTATCACCACAAGGATGTCTGCAAACATGACAAATGTCAAGGTATTTCAATAACTTGACAGAAGATTACATTCCTGGAGCTCTCCCTTTGTCAGTTAGAGCACTTAAAAGATGTTTGGCTCGTTTTATTCAAACGCATTCCCCATTGCCTCCCTCCCACAGGAGCTCAACATAATTTGAACCCAAAAAGAAACACAGTGGATCAATCAGCAGCGGCATCTTCTGTGGAGGAGACTGCTTCTTGTCACCTTGACAGATGAATGACAGGCATCCTTGTTATCCCATTAAACATCTTTACTTTTATCATTTTCCTACCTCTGTTTTACCAGCACCACCACCACCACCCTTACCTCCATCCTCATTTCTCTCTATTTTTGTTACCGTGTCTTTCTTGTAGTCTTTCTGTAACTGCCATAGATTATTTCGTTTTCTTCATTTGAATACACTTTATTTGGTCCTTTACTCTGGCTTTCTCCACAGGTTTTGTTTTTTTTGTCCCTTCATCTTCTGGTTATTCAAGGACACACAATAGTGCCATGTCTCAGGTCACTGGAGGACTTTTCGAAGTCAACAAGAGAGAGACTGATATGATCTCCCAAGTTCCTGCTTGTGCCCACGCAGACACACACACACACACACACACACACACACACACACACACACACACACACACACACACACACACACAATTTAACTCACACACACACACAATTTAACTCACACACACCAGTGTTAAGCTCTCAAATTCCCCACAAAGAGCTTCACTCCCAAAAGGCATGGCGCCACAGAGAGAAAAATAAAGAGATGGAATGTTTTCCCCACATCCTCCCCTTTTCTTCTTCTCCTCTGCCCGCTGTAGTCTTCAGTACTTCTCTGCAGTCCAGTACAAACATAAAGAGTGATCAAAGAGTGTGGGATCTCAGAAGCGAGGGACAAGATGGACGTGTGTGGAAGACAAAATGAGAGTGGCAGGAGAACGAAGCTGTCAATCAAACATCCTCCCAAACTCCATAGAGCTCGTTTCCCAGCAGCACAACGGTGGATTTTTGTGCTTACCTAAAGGACCATTAGGGCGATGTCATCCTTCCTAATTTGCTGGTGTTGCTGAACTTTATTGCATCTAAATCTGTTAATATTAAAATACATTAATACAATGCATGAGAGGATGAAAGGAACTTTCTCATTTCCTACTGAGTCAGCAAGGAAAAATGGAGGGCATGTTCTTTAAAGGTGATTATGATGCAGTTTGAATCTGCACCGACAAAAGTAGTAAGTATTACATTTTATTTGACAAATCTGAATTAAATCCTAAAAAAATAAATGTTGCAGTGTAAAAATGTGTTAAGAAACCTATCAGAATATAGTAATAAACTATTCATTAACTCACCTGGAGAAATGCTGTTTTTTATTTTAATGTTTTATTTTTGTTTGTATGTGCATTGTGATTTTTAATAGCGCAAAGAAAAAAAAAGAAGAAAAAAATGGTCAGACAGATAAATCGTTTAATTTATTTCGTCCCAAAACACTGCTGAGGTTTCATGGAGTCCCAGCGCCCTCTTGTGGAAGCAAATGAAACAAAAATACAAATGAAGTTGTTTTGTGTCTGCTTTCACCAACACCTGCGTGAAAACAGAAATATATGAATCATGTCTTATTTTTACTCCGGATAAAGTTTATTATAGTGGTGTTAAACTTCTGAATAATAAAGATTGACTCCATCCCAATTAAAATAATTTGTACTTGAGCAGTATCCCAGCTACGCAGCAAAATAAAATAAATAAATGTATTTAAAGTGTTTTACAAGGCATCCTGACTCAAAACACCTTTTCTTAAATGTTACTGAAAGAATATAGCCAAACATATTGGCCCTCTTCCTTAAATCAAATGACAACTCAGTTACAAATCCCAAAATGCACCTCATCAACTTCAAGGTGTAATTGATCAGAGGAAGTTTACATCTTAAATATAACTGTGGAAGACACTTTACTTACCTGCTAGCTGCTGTTTGACTGGAAATATTTTTGAATTTCCCTTTTGAATTTCTTTTTAGTCTATTACTTTACCAGACCTTACCGCTGATTATACAATCAGCAAGAGTCAGAGCAACAACCATACGTAGTTGTACAATATTCCTGCTGCCTAGCAACAAAGGGGCACGCTTTATAGCAGCGTTTCTTCTCTCTGCAGGAAGACAGGGAAGAAAGGGAGAGAAAATAGTTCCTCTATTAGTGTACAGATTTGCTTTAGCCTAATAAGTGTTTGTTGTAATGTTTTGATAAAACCTTTCACAGGTTAAAATCCGTATATAATTTACAGTGAATGCTGGATGCTTGTATGTGCAGTAAAAGTATTGCATCAAACAACATTGTTGTTAGGTTGCCCTTAGAGATGCAAAAAGTTTGCAATTCATACATATAAGTTCAGCATGCATGGAGAGCAACACCAAGAGACACGACATCTCATTTTGTGAATGATTTGAATCAAATTTTTTCCAACATCAAAGTTAAATATTTTTGAAGTGTTCTTAATCATATATGGTGTTATAAGCAAATCACATTTACTGCAGAATACTGCAACATAAGCACAAACTGGTTCTGTTGTTGTGCGAGAAGCACAACGTAAGTTGTTTTTTCTGCTGACATTATTTCACAATGTGTCATCACTTCAGACACAGAAGTTATTGAAATTAAAATAGAATTACTGTACCTGTATTATACAGTGTTTAATAATTTTTTTGTTATATTATTTTTTGTGTCCAACCATCATACATAAGGCTATTTCATAAACTGTAATCTGTCATTATAGTCACATGAAATGATTAATCACAGACTGTAACCCAGATCTTCCTTCTCTGCCTCTGTTGCAGCTGTAATGGTTTAATATTTTCAAACCTCTCTCTCTCTCTCTCTCTCTCTCTCCCTCTCTCTCAGTTTGCCCCTTGTCTTAGCATCACAGCTTCTCCCTGTATTGCTCCTTATCCTGCATCAGCTTCCTTCTCCCTCCTCATGGCTGACATTAACCATTTTTGTGGGAGAGGGGTTCAGATGATGACTTGTATCCTCTTGCATCACTTTTGTTTGTGAACATCTCTGTTCACCTCAAGTGAAAGAGAACACAGACATGTGACCACCATTCAGATCTCCTCTCTTCTCTTCCAGCCTCTAGCCTTCTGCTGAGGAGGTGGATAGAGAAATGCATTACAGGAGCGATGGTCTCTCTGCTTAATTTTCTGTTTGGCTGCATGGCAGCCTTCTTCCTCTCAGTGGATCCTCCTCATCAGTATAACCTGTAAGACAAATCCCTTCCTATTTCATCCTGCTTTAAAATGGTTGTCACACAACATACGTCATTTACATTTCATCTGTAGCACATGAGTGACAACCAAAGGATGGATGATGGATGACAGTTTCTATAAAATGTTTCTACAGTCATTGCAGCTCTGGTGGGGAAAAAAGCTCATTTATTCACAATAGGTTTAATGATGGCTTCTAACACACTGTTCTGAGATGCCTCATAGGTGTTAATTTTATTAATTATTATTATTATTATTATTCTGTTGATGTTGTTGTGTTAGTGGTGGTGGTGCTTATATTATTTTTATTTTATTATTTTTATTTTATGATATATTGAGCCATATTTCGAGTCATCCCAGGCTTTTATTAGCTTTAAACAGATTTTACTATGTCTTTGAGGATGTACACATTTATTTTTTATCTTTATATTTAAATGATTTCTCCATCTTCACGTTTTCTTCAAAAAAGTCATTTCTTTACAAACAATCTGGTGTTAATGTTAATGCGGATCCCGCCCGCCTGCCGTCCCTCCTCCACCACTAGCGCACTAGCAACCATGAGACCAACCATCCTAGGGCTACAGCCACTGCCAGCCATGTCCTGCCTCTGAAACCAAATCCTACTGTTTTTACTATTTTAACGCGCACGCCACCAGATTCTTTTTTTATTATTATAACAATTTTTCTTTATATAAAAGCGGTATTTTTTGTAATAAAGGACAGAAGATGTCTTCCCACGCTCAAGAAAGGAGGTCTGGCGCTCAGCTGATAAACGCGCCGCTGCCGCTCCTTCTGCTGCTCCTCACGCTCTCCGGTAAGAAACGCAATAGCCTGAAAGATCGATGCTTTCATACATTGATACGCGGATCAACAGCTCAATAAGATGATACCCTACACACCGTTCTGTATTTAGGCCTCCACCCCCACCCCACTTCGCTTGACTGTATGAGGGGGGGGGGGGTTGACGGTGATGTTTGTAATGTCAAATGGAATTTCTCCATTTTGATAAAGGCGTCCGAAAAAAGGGGATTGTTGTGGGCCCTCCCCAGGTGAAACTCAATTTCCGATCACTGGTGGCAGCTGTGGATCATTCCGCCCCTTCCATCTCTATTAAGCCTGCTGATGGCTAAATTAGTACCCTGGTGAATCAGAGCCTGTAAACAGGATTATGGTGCACTATATAAAAATAAATATGTGCTTACTCTGCGCACAGAAGGTCTCACTGATGATGAGCAAAAACGGGTCTATAATAAGGCGCTACCAATGTGCTAATGGTATTTATAGGCCCTCTATTTACTGGCTAACGCGCAACCCGACTGTACACTTGTCATCTAACAACGTTATGAATTTATATTCGGGGGGGAGGGAAGCATGAAGCAGAGAGCAGATGTGGCCATAACCAACCCAACCAGTTCATAACCATTAAAAAAAATAATAAAAAACACACCAAAAAACAACAACATCAAAACATCACGTGACCCGCATCTGCCAGCCAACAGCATCATCGCTCCAGTCACAACGATGAGACAGGTTCAGGTGGGCAGCCTGTGCTCTCTGTTGATGGTAACAAACAGCTTCCTGCTGCATCACCAGTGGTCCTGATGCGTCATTAGTTTCCACAGTGAAAGAATTCCCATGGAGAACCCAGGTCGAGAATGAAAGAAAGATAAGAAACATAAGGACGTGGTGTTAAATCTTATCATACATCATTAGGGATGGCTGATCATGTAGAAAAACAGGAGATGGATTTATTCTAATTTGATCACCAGTTTTATTATCACTTATGTGCTTTGTTTTGTTTTTACAAAAAGATACGGCTTCTGTTGAAGTCAGAGTGATCAAATGACCATGGTACTGCTTTATCTTTATTTACTAGTAAGTATTGTGATTGGTCAAAATAAAGACGATTGCATAGATATACATTGCAATGAAACCAACAGATTTGATTATAGATAATATTATATATATATATATATATACACCTGTACTTACATTTACCAGTAACGTCCTCCCTTTACATTTCTCAGCGTTACTGCTGCAGTTCCTCCAAGTAGGCGCCAGAGCGCAGCAGCGCGCTGAAATCGAAAGGCATGCACAGTATTTCCTATTTGGCATCAGCAAACACAGAAGCATCAAATTATCACAGATAGAGTCAAGTCCTTAACGTCATGACTTCTATTTATTTTATTTTTCTACAAGATAGGTGCTCTAAGCATTAATTTTGCATGGACATTCAGTATTCATGTGAAGGGTGGCTGCTCTGTAGTTTAGTTGCTTGAAGCACCTGCTTCATAAACAGATGTTCACATCGCAGCTGTTCTTGAAAGAGACATTCACTTTAAAATAAAAACTAAATTGAAACTAAGTTTTTTTAGACTAAAATCAGTTATTAAATGTGGAATTAAAGTCTAAATGTTGTTTCACTAAAACAAGTGGCGATTGCATGTACACGTTTGTGTTCATGTGTGTATTTGCATGTTTCTACACACCTACATGCATACCGGATGTAGATTCCATCTGAAGCACATGAGTGCTTCTTGACGGTTAAGACGTGGTGCAGCTTAAAGAAGCCAGACTATCTGACTCTGCTATAAGTGGACCCGACTGTCAA
The DNA here is from genome assembly GCF_040054535.1 of Antennarius striatus. NCBI lineage: Eukaryota > Metazoa > Chordata > Actinopteri > Lophiiformes > Antennariidae > Antennarius > Antennarius striatus. The sequence continues at coordinate 18,918,046 of NC_090781.1, read as the reverse complement.
TAATGCATAGCATTGAAAGAGCAGAAGGGAGAGAACAAAGAACGTAAAGCACATTTCATCTGTCACTTAATCCAGTCGATAGTTTCCAAGTTGTGTTTCCAGTGAAAGAGGACGGGACTGTGTATTTATTTACGGGAAAAGAGGTTTGCACGTAAGCTTGTAGGGATTAACCGTGTTAAATATGGAGCTAAGGTTAAAAAAAAAAATCATTATGTAGGATGTCAAGATCCTCAGGTCTTCAATGGAGCTGCCGAAAGAAGCTGCTGATTGAGTTAAGCAAAGAGACTGAAAGCTCAAAGACGGGTAATAATTTGGAGATCAGCTGATCTCTTCATCCAGGCCTCTAAAAATAGTTCCTACCTAAGAAAAAAACAACATTAAGTGTCCCTATTTGATAACCCAATAGTGTAAACACACTCAAGAACAGCAGTTACTCCATCACAACTTTCCAGATCAGCATCAGCACCTCATCATCATCATCTGGAGAACCAACATTTGTTCTCGTTCTGCGTTTTGATGCAGAGTCCCTTAAAATGAGATGTTTAACAGACATAGAATAAATGTCCACCAGGAGGAACCTCTACTGGGAATGTATGTAAAGCCTAAGGAAAAGGTGGACACATGCGGCTGGAATGGGGGGGCTCAAGAAAGATGATGTAACACACCCACCCTTGTTATTACCTTCTCCATGGTGACCTGGTGGGGATTGATAACTGAGGCAAAGAGACAAGTGTAAGAGTGAAAATGCGCTGGTGAAAACCAAAATATTTCTTTTTCGAGGACAAACGAGGGGTCAGATGGAAGAGGTAAGAAAGATGGCAGAGGACCGAGGGGGGGCAGAGAAAGGGAGGAGTCAGAAGAGGCTCCACTGCAGTATTTCATCTTTCAGCAGGTCTCTCTCTCTCTCTCTCTCTCTCTCTCTCTCTCTCTCTCTCTCTCTCTCTCTCTCTCTCTCTCTCTCTCTCTCTCTCTCTCTCTCTCTCTGTGTCTCTCTCTCTCTCTGTGTCTCTCTCTCTCTCTGTCTGTATCTGCCTCCTCACCATCCACAGGACTGCTAAGTCAGCAGGACATTGTATCAGACTGTTACTCAAGCTGTTTATCAATGTACAGTGTGTGTGTGTGTGTGTGTGTGTGTGTGTGTGTGTGTGTGTGTGTGTGTGTGTGTGTGTGTGTGTGTGTGTGTTTGCGTCCATGTGTTGGTAAGTGTGTCATCTGCTTGAATGTGATGCGGTCAGGTGTGTTCAGGTCAGTGTTCTGTGTTGACATTGACGTCAGTGTGTGTGACGGAAAAGAAAAGGCAGACAGCATGCTGCATCACAAGACACCAAATGTTTGCATGAAGGAGAAAATCTGTGTGTGTCTGTGAATTATATATATGGACAATGGGAGGCCAGTGGAGTGGTGCAACAGCAGTGGGAAGGGAGCCAGAACACCCGACTGCAGAGACGAGAATGCTGCAGAATCCCATCACACACACACACACACACACACACACACACACACACACACGCACACAGAGTGAGACAGAGGCACAGATTCCGTCTTAGGAGTGTAAGTCCATGCAGAGACAGAATTCTAGAAGGGAAGAAGGAAGTAAATGATTTTAACTTCATATCGGTTCACATTAATACAATTTTAGGCATTAAAATTAATATACTAAAGGTTAAAAAAGGTTGGAAACGGGACACTGAGCGACTTGACAGGCTCATCCAGAGGGCTGGTTCTGTGATCGGTCAGGATCTGGACCCTGTACAGACTGTCCTAGAGAGGAGGACTATGTCCAGGTTTAGATCGATCCTGGGTAACACCACCCACCCCTTGCACACCACCTTCGCCCAGCAGAGGAGCTCCTTCAGTGGCAGACTGCTGTCACCGAGCTCCTCCACTGAGAGACTCAGGACCTCCTTTGTGCCTCGTGCCATCAGAGGGCACAACCACTCTCTCAGAAGGAGGGGGGCCGAAGCTGCAGGCTCATCAAGGTCGGCTGAGAAGGGATAGACGAGGGGTGCCTGGAATGCACTGTGGATGCACTGTGGGATACTTTGTGGGGGTCCTTAGTGTCAGTTTACAGCTCGGTTCATCCACGTGTTTCTGATCATACATCGTCTATACCCAATGCTTCGTTCTTCTTCATGTCCCTATGCATGTCCCTATTCCTTTTATTTTAGGTTCTTCTGTTGTTATAATTATTTCAGTATGTAAATTATGTAATTTATACAATGTCTTTTGGCTGTGCCATTTTTTTTCTGTCACTGTTATGTGTAGTTATTGTATCTCTTGTGAGCAGATGTCACCTGAATTTCCCTTGGGATTATTAAAGTAGCTATCTATCTGTCTGTCTGTCTGTGTCTGTCTGTCTGTCTGTCTGTCTGTCTGTCTGTCTGTCTGTCTGTCTGTCTGTCTGTCTGTCTGTCTGTCTGTCTGTCTGTCTGTCTGTCTGTCTGTCTGTCTGTCTGTCTGTCTCTATCTATCTATCTATCTATCTATCTATCTATCTATCTATCTATCTATCTATCTATCTATCTATCTATCTATCTATCTATATCTAAAAACATCCAACAAAATGGTTTCTAGCACGTCTACAATAGTCCACATTCTTTTGGGATTTCCCACACAAAATCCAACTTATAATAAAAACTAATAAATTTGCTAAACATATACTGGCAATAAATTGAACAAAATGGGATTTTTTTTTAAAAAAATCGTAAAAGTAAAACTTAAATGTGAACAGGATCAGCCAATATAGTTGGAGAGGGGAGACTGGTACAGATAGGACAAGCTATTGTATCACTTCAAAATACTTCCTAATTACTTGTTCGACGACAATAATTGTAATTACATAAATAAAGAAGGCAGTCAGAGACTGCAACATCCCACGACACCCCTGAATTCAGAATTTTACCCTGTCTTACTTTCATAGGTCAAGGTCATTTAATAAAAGACCCTGGATCCAACATGTAACTGGTGCATTCTACTTGTCGTGAAGTTTCAGAGATGTGTACCTAAAAAGGTATAAAAGTGAAAATGTGACCTTGACCTAGTTTTTCAAGGTGATCGAATTTTCTTCCCCTTGCTTCCCTGAATATAACGCCTTTTGTTTCGTCTTTCTATCTTATCCGGTTCCTGAGATATGTGTAAAATGTCTCTGGATAGAAAATATCTCAGACCACAGATCACACTGACCTTCTCCCTCTTCTTTCTATCTTACCCGGTTCCTGAATGTACTAAAGTTGAAATTTGACCTTGACCTACTTTTCTGAAGGTCATGGTCATCATCTTATTTTTATTTTTCACCTTTGCTGCCCGAGTAATGTGGTTTTTCTTTCATCTCTCTATCTGTAACGGTTGTGAAGATATTTGGTGGACGGACAAACACACGAACACTGACAATTACAATACATCACCGCTTTGAGGGATGCAATTAAAGGTGCTCCTCCGATCCGAGTGGTGACTAAAATATTACACGAGTCAAATTATGTAAGTCAGTACAGGGACAGAATTGGAATCCGTCTGCCACACATGATTTGCGCAAATGATGCATAAATCACTAAGTCATATTTTATCCTTGCACTGGGCTCACACCCACTTTCCCTGAAGGAGCGTAAGTGAACCATACATCTTGGTTTCCACCACGCTACTCGTCTGCACCGCTCCACACATGAGGTTTGACATATTCCAGCAGAAGCATTACTCGATATTAATGACAGAATTCCATCAGCGCCCGCCATCGAGCCGTCAGGCCCCACACTAATGTCACAGAAAGTGATTTGAAAGTTAAAATCCCTGCTTTTCAATGAACTTCACCTCATCTGACTGCGAAAGATCAGTAAAACCATTTGGAAACTGTAGAGAGAGATTGGAAGTTGCTGTGTGAACATTCTGTATATAGAGAATTCATTTCATCCAGAATTGTCTCTTCCAGTTGTTGCAGCTTTAGTATCTTCCATTTGTCCTGGGATGAATAACTCCGGCTTGGTTTTTACGTGCAGGTTGTTCGGCCATGGATGTGACCGTGTCCAGTTCTATCAACGCCCTGAATGGGACGACCGTCAGAATACCCTGCATATTCACTTCATGCTATAAGATGAATGCTGCCAAGTTTGCCATGAACTGGACCTACCAGGAATCATTAAACGACACAGAGGAGATAGTAAGATGGCTCGTCTTTACGCAACCAGGGTGGCAACATGTTGATTTCTAAGTCAGTTATGGCCCATCTCTCACTCCCTCTCTCTCTGTCTCCAATTATCTCTGTCTTTTTGTGTGTCTCAATAGTTTATGACATACTCTAAGAAAAAGGGAATGACGCCCATGCGTTCAGAGCGCTTTGGAGACAGGGTCATGTTTGCCGGGAACCTGGACAAGAACGACCTCTCCTTCAGTCTATCAGATGTGCAGCTGGAGGATGAAGGGGTGTACCACTGCTATGTGAGAAACCCCCCCGACCGAATCCAGGGACACGGCGTCATACAGCTCAACGTTGTCACTGAACGTAAGAAAGTTTTTTTTAACAATCCATAAACTTTGAAATTTAGCATCAGTATCAAGTCAGGATATGTATTTTTACCCCTTGAAAAACATTCTGTGTGGAGGAGGGCCGACCCAAACTCTCCAAAGCTCCTATCACTGCTGTAGTAAACAGCATAAAGACATGAGGAGCATGAAGCTGGAGCTCCACCTTGACTTTGAAGGAGTCTAGAAGGTTTTCCTCGAAACACACCGACTGCCAGGTTTTGGATTGAATTTATCCATCAGAGCTAAAAATGATAATCTTACTCTTTCGTTTAATTTATCTGAAATAAACACACTTGCAAACTATTAATCTGGCTCTTTCTTCCATCAGTGGCATGGCGGAACCATTTACACTGCGAGCTAGTGATGGCAGTGAATGCCAGCACTCTGAGCTCTCTCACCTACTGCACTTAAAGGCTCTCTCGCCCACTGTACTTAAAGGCTATCTCCCAGGCAATAATCATATATAACATACCGCATAAGTGACTGTGCGTGTGTGTGTGTTTCCTGGAGTGTGAGGACCACGTCGTGATGAGTCAGCTGTTTACTTATTAATGACCACCAAGACATTGAACTTAGTAGATCAGCATCTCTTCGGCCCCCACTTGTATACACCGCAGGCTAACTCAGCACCACTTCCATGCCTTCCACTCTGTTTAATCAACCCAGTGGAGCTTTTAGCCGGCACTGCACTTCTCTGTATCGTTTGTCTACAAACTATTTTAACCCTCTCCTCACCTCAGTTCCGCCTCCGAGAGATTCCACCATCGCAGTTGCGATTGGGGCGTCGGTCGGTGGAGCGTTGGCCCTACTCATCCTTTCCATGGTGGTTGTGAAATGTCTTCGCCGACACCGGAAACAGGAACTGATATCGGAAGAGAAGATGGAGGAGGAGGGGAAACTGGAGGCTGAGGGTGTTGCAGAGGAGGGAACCAAGTAAGAAATATCACCACCAGTTCATTCTCAGTTCAGATTCTCACTCTGACCACAGGCTTTTCAACCTGGTACATGATCTCATCACAAACACAAAGACCGCACATGTCAAATGTGTTGACATGACATCTCCTTTAATCTGACTGGAAATCTTCTGCCTGACTGGAAACTCTCTTCTTATGTCAATAGACAGCCCTAGCCAGCTCCTGGGACTGAGCTTGGAGCTTCTTCAACACCTCACCTGGTAAATACTCCCTCAGGTCAACTGATCTAGACTGAGGTTGTGGTTTTTCTGTCATGTTTGTTTGTTTATTTTTTTGACATGCTTCTAGGAGCATTAAACCCTAATACCAGATTGGTTCAAAAGCTCTTTTGTCTTTCCTTCCAGACTTGTGCACCACCACCTCCCTGAAGATCTATAGTAGCCACTGCTTGAACCATCTTCACTGATGCTACCACCCCTTTTGCATGTGTGTGCATCATCAGTATACAAAACTGTGCTATTGTGTGTGTGTGTGTGTGTGTGTTTATGTGTGTGTGTGTGTGTGTGTGTGTGTGTGTGTGTGTGTGTGTGTGTGTGTGTGTGTGTGTGTGTGTGTGTGTGTGTGTGTGTGTGTGTGTGTGTGTGTACAGGTCTTTCTATACTGTATTGTGTTTGAAATTTGTCTTTTTACCACTAAACACATCTTACATTCTAAATTTGTCTCCTGATGAGGAATAGCGTTTTCTCCACAAAGTATTTGACAGGTTGGGGCTTTGAGGTAAATGTTATGCGGCAGTATAATTTAATCCTACAGTTTACAATTCTTAAATGTTCTGGTTTAACATAAAGTGAGTTTATTGTGTGTGTGTGTGTGTGTGTGTGTGTGTGTGTGTGTGTGTGTGTTTTTTTTTAACATTGCCTTAAAGTCTTATCTCTCATCTGCCTGTATGGGCACCGAATTCTCTATGGAGATGAACAGTTAGTACATGAGTGATGTTCTCACTCATGTCTGCTTGTGTCAAAGCAGAGCAACTTTTCCCAACCAATCCTCATACATTAACAATTCATCATATATCACCTATCATGTACATTCTGATATTTGCTACTTTTGGGATTGATGAATGCCTGTATGACACTAAATGGAATTCAACCATCATGAATTTTGATATTTATTCCTGTGGTTTTTTTCTATTGTGACTTGAAAAAAGAATCTGCCGTGAATAAGTCAGGTGAGACAAAGTGCTATCCAGTCATCTCAAATCTTCAAGCCTCTATCGTCTCGTCTCGTCTCGTCTCGTCTCATGATGTTTTAATCTGCTTATTTGGTGACATGAAATGAAGAAGGAGCAGGATTATCATAATTCATATGAGTATAGTCTTAGAAATAGACTAGATAGACTCTAATACCTACAAACAGTAAACAAAACTTTGACAGCAATAAATTATACCAGGAATAACAATAATAACACTAATCAAACTTAAAATAATATTTTTTTTACGTTTTGGTCACTGAAAATTTTTATTGTTGCTGTCCACTAAAACAAGTCAAATTTGTTATTTTGAGGGTGAATCATGAAAAAAACAGACATTAATATAAAACCACTGAAATGCATGTTTGAGCTCTCAGTGATATTATTTTGATTTCATTGTAATGCATATATATTTTTCTCACATATAAAATAGCTATCTGGTTGCACTATGATGAGTTTCATCGGTCTTCTATATCAATACAAACAAACAATGTTTCATACAATGGAAACTAACACTTCCGTAGTATTTTATAGTCAATTGTTATCATTTTTTATTCCGACTACGAGTCTGACAAGAACACTGTTTTATAGTGATGTTAAAAAACACACATTTGAGCCATTATATCTTGACGAACATGTATTTTAATGTGAATTTTTAACCAGATTAAAAACATTAAAACTAACTCCATGGCTTCTTCCCCAAAGTCATGCTTTTACCTCAATAGTGCTTAAAAAGTATAGTTATTTTATTTGCACATTAACACATTGCTTCTTATAAAATCATAGTGGAGAGCATGTGCATTATGGTGATGAGGGAAAAATATTTAAGTCACTTTATTAAGATTATACTGGAATGTGAGGATATTGTAATAAAACATGGCATGGTGATTGTATGATTAATGTGAATTGTACTGACAGTGTTTATTTGTTAGCAGCACCATAAATGTTTAAAAAAAAAAGTTTTACTATATCAGAGGTCACTATTTAGTGTCAGTTTTACATGTTAGAGCATGAGAGCTTTATTAACCTCTGAATGTCCTATGATGTTCTAGTTATGTTGTAACAACACACTAGTTAGTGGTGCCTCATTGATGTTTGGTTATTCCATGATGGGGGGGGGGGGTTAGCGCTTCCACATCTGGTGGCCTGGTTAGATCTGGTTTATGACACTGTTATAAAAAAGCCTGTGGAGGCGGATTGTTTCATTTATTGAATCTAATGAAAAGACTTCTGTTTTCCATTACGGGTGATTGTGTGATTTTTATCTAAAGCACAATTTCAGCATCATATTAATTTGATATTCATGATTATTTGGTGCTCTGTAATGACCGTTAACCTACTATGATCATTTAGCACAAATTTTAAAATAAAAGAACATTGGCAAAATGGTCTTTTCTGATTATGTTAAGACATGCTTACAGATTTGTTCTGTTGGGAGAACACTGGTTCCGTCACATTTCCTGTTGGGTCATGCATGTTTAGGCTGAATATGAGTATAGTTTAACCATAAGGTGATAGCAATCTAACATCTAGGGCAAATTTAATGCAGTTGTTTAAGGTACGGTATATTGTCAATGTGTCTTGTAGAATACACATATCACAATGATCAAAAACAATGTGACAAGAATTCTGTACACGTCGTGCACAGATTTGCTATTATGTATCACTGTTCCCCACCTCCGGCTATAAGTTTGTCCTGACTAGTTGCTGTTGTATCACTTGAAATGTTAGCAAACACCAAACTAATGCTTGCACTGTGCTGCTTCTGAAGCGGCTGTCATTACAGTTTTTTTTAAATAAAGATGATTTAGGAAAACACTGCAATTTTTTGGTGGTTTCTTTTTTATCCATCCATGATGTAGTATGTATAGGATTATCATGTGTAGGAGCTGATCAAGAATATAGAGATGCTTGACAAACAGTTAAAACTACAGATGAATCAGACACGAGGGTTCAGATAATTCAAATCTCCACCAATGCTATCACATTTGGAAGTATTTTTGGAGGAGTGCTTTCCTTGTTTTTGATTGATGTGTTCTTTATATGGTTCTAACTTTCTAAAACACTGCCTGTCCACAAGTACTTTCAAAAGCTTCCTGAATTCAGAGCCTCGTTATCACATAACTCACCTCTAGGACATGCTAGGGTACACGTCTCATGAATATTTCATGGACATCGTTTCATTCAAAATAAACACTAACAGACAATTCAAATGAATCACATAATTGACATAATAATAAACAATCTGAGACTTAGAACAGAATTTATACTAGACACAGTTGATCTAAACTCAGGTATCGTCATCCTGAGAGCAGGAAGTAGCCTCAAACCCAGAAAGCAGACTTTATTCTGATCTCAGTGGACAGGATGAACAGATGCTACCCTGCTAAAGACTGCCAGGGGTGACTTTGTGAATATTGAGTATGCATGTTCAGCGTTTTCATCCCACAGAGAAAAATCAGTACAAAACAGTACAAAACACTGAAAAACATGTAAAACATGTTTCTGGTTAAAGCAGCAATTCTGTTGTTAGGAGAAAAATGTGACAGTCCTCTAGTAAAAGATACTACATGGCTGTAGGCAAGTCATTCCATGAAAATTGTTAAGTTTGGGTCCCCAACATTCAAAGGAGAATAGGAGACATAACAGAGCAGTGATAGTTTCAATGGCTGAAACCATTGATTCAAATTTACTTGTTAACATGAGGTAAAATACAATTAAATAATAAGTATGCAATTTTCTTCTTTTTTTTAAACTTTTTGTGTTAAACTACAATAATTTTCTCCAATGTCACACATTTATTTTTCTTATACTTTTCTTTTAGTAGAGATTGTGTTAATTATATTAAAATTTGCTATTTTTTGGTTAAAATTGTATGATTTATCTGTGTCCATCAAATTCATGTTACATCCAGTCACACTAATTTAATTTTGCACCAAAATACAATACGCTTCCTGTAAGTGACATCACTAACAAGAAGTGACATAATTCAAGAGTTTGAAGGAGAGAAGTTCAAACAATGGTGAGTTTTGGTTTTTCTTTCATAACATTTTTAATAGATTTTCCTTTCAAAACCTTCATTAAGCATTACATCACCAAGTCATGCAAAGAAAAAAAATGGGAAAACAATGTTTTAATCAAATTTGATCTAAATTGTGTGGTTTTTTAAATCTAGTTTCATGCTTTCATGGTGTTAGCCTTTAGCACATCCAGCATTTCTGGCAAATTGCTTAGAATTTCCCCCCCATCACATTCCAGAATATAAATAAAATTAAAAAAAAAGAAAGAAACTCTGATCTTTGGATAAAACGTGTTAAAAACATTCAGAAAATCGTGCCTGAGTTTGAAAAATGTTTTACTGGAAGTTTTACACCTTCTGCATGGTATGAAATTATACAATTCCAAAGTCGAATCTTAACACTTTCCATGGAATGACTCATGCAAACATCCAACAACAACAAAAACAAACACTTAATTAAAAACCTGCAACAATGAAAGTAGCATTCACATTTCACTTAAGAATATCAACCTGGCCCCTCCCGACCGATTCAGAGGCTTAGGGTTACCTAACGTCCTCTTGGTTACCTTCCTCTTGGTTACGTCCAAGAGGACGGAGGTACTCTTGGGACAGAGACCCTAACTCTAACCCTAACCCTAACCCTAACCCTTAATGGATAATGGGATTGACCCACAGCAAATTAGAACACAAGCATGAGGCAGCGCCATGCTAGTTTACATGACAGCTGAACAAACAGAGCCCAAACTGTGGATCAAATGATAGCCTAGTAACTACAACAGATTTGTAGTTTAGAGAAGAGATTAGCGTGTTGCATTTTGTCATTACAACTATGAACAACCCAGCTTTCATATATGCCTACAACAGACATTGTTGGTCTGTCCCTCTAGCGTCTGAATGAGACTTGTGTCCACTTCAGATCCACACACAGATATATCACCATCAGTGTAACCGCACAATGAGACCCGACGTTAAACAAGAGGTAGAGAAGACAACAGTTCAACACCTCTGTGGAAGCAAATGTTTTTTTTCCAAGATAAAACCGCACAATTTTCATGCAAAATCGTGTGTGTGTGTGTGTGTGTGTGAGTGTGTGTGTGTGTGTGTGTGTGTGTGTGTGTGTGCGCGTGTGAGTGTGTGTGTTTGGATATGTACATGTGTTCCGCAAGCAGGTTCTTTACTTTAGACAGGACTCACCTTTCACAGTCTGTGCTCCCGGTCGGACAGACAGGACGGACAGGAAGACAGGAAAAGCACAAACCGTAGGATGAAAAAAACAAAACTGAGAGGCATAAAAGGACAGAACTGAGAAAACAACACATAAACAAAAAATAAGAGACAAGACAAGACAGATTGACCCGCTCACATTGAGGACAAAGAGGAAGAACAGACAACCAGAGGTCGACAGAGGCCCACCCCAGTGGTCCTCCTCCACTCAGGATGCTCTCTGGAATCTGCTCACTCACCGGCTGGTGCAATGAGGAAGAGAGAGAGGGAGAGAGAGGACGGAGTGAGGATTGGGGGATGGGGGTGGTGGTGCGGGTCGAAGGATGGGGTGAGATGAAGGTTAATCAGAGTGGGAGGTTAAAGTGGTGGCTGGGAAAAGGACGGAGGTATGGAGAGATGGAAGGAAGAAATGTCTCCTCCAGGCTGTGATCAGCTGTGTGGCTTCACTGCAGCATTTTACTACCTTTGCTGTCCCAGAAACAGATCCTCCACTCCCCTCCCTCTCTCGTCTCACCCCCTTTACCTCCTGTCATCTCTCCTCCCTTTTGGTCCCATCGTCCCACTACCTTCTCTCTCTCTCTCTCTCTCTCTCTCTCTCTCTCTGTCTTTTCCTTTCTTTTTCCTCCTTGAACCTCTCTTTCCTCTCTCACCCTCCTGATCCCGAACATCCCCCTCTCCTCCCATCATTGTAATGTCCTCTTTTGCTCCGCCTCCCTTTTATACACACAGCTTCCAAGGTCACCCTGTCCAAAGGCAGGTGTGTGTGTGTGTGTGTGTGCGTGCGTGCGTGCGTGCGTGTGTGTGTGTGCATATGCTCACTAGTCATTATGTACTGGTGTGCATTGTTTGTATTTGACTTCCCTTTCCTCATATCCATGTGTGTCTAGGATCTTATCACAGGCATGAATGTATCTGCATGTGGCTCCAGCACGAGGTATCTTGTCATCTATCACCGTCCCCAGTGCACACTTGATGTGACATCAAAATGTCAAGAGATGAATCACCTGACCATATGGAGATGTGCATTGGTTCATGCATGTGTGTATGTGTGAGGGCTGCAAAGGCGAAGCATCCATCATTTTAAACGGAGTAGATCAGGAAAATTTTCAAAAAACCTGACGCTGAAAGTCAAATCTATGTCACGCATCTTTTTTTTTTAGTTTTCTAATTTGAGATGCAAAGTGAAACAATAATGAGCTTGAATGCTTGATTAAGCAGTACAGCATCATAAGATATGTCGGGCTACAAGACAATCACAGTATGCTATAACACACCATGTAAAAAAAGCAAAGAGAAAGTGATACCAAAATATCTCACATAGCTGTGGCACCATGTCATTACAAAAATTTCAAAAATGTGTTGTGCGATCCCTAGACCAAGCCAGCACAGGGTCTAGGGACATCCCAGAAATGTTTCGTCTCAATTTCAAAAGGCATCGGCATGTATTTGAAAGTATCAGTGGCATTTAAACATTAACACATAAGAGGACCGTCCCAAGTAGCATACCAAAAACTCTAACAAAGGTATGAACGGATACAGTTTCAGCGGTTAGCAAGGAGAGCATTCAAGCGTCAGCGCCTGCAGCCAGATGAGCCTTCTGTGGAGGTGCAGCGGGTGTGCTGATTCTGTCACTGAGGTGACTTTGTGTATGGCTGTTTTGGTGCATAAATTATTTTTGATGTATAATGTGGTCCATCCAATTGTCGCCGGTTACTTTATGTTCCATGTTGGAATTGTGCATGTCAGTTTGGCTGTCAGTTTACTAATAATGAACAGTTCAGTTTAGCATACCTGTACAAGTATGGGTTTAATCCACCGATGTCCAACAAGATATTTGACCTGCAACAGAGGGTTAATCCCCTGTCCCTGACTGTAGAAGAATGAGCTTCTGGTCTGGTCCTGTGTGACCGGGATGTTGGTAACAACGCTGTCGATGGTTTGTTTTGTGGGTTAGGAATTCATGAATCCTGCAAAAGCAGGGTCAGCCTCCACATTCAAGTGGTGGCCTTTGATTGCTCTTCACTGCTACTTACCTGTCTTGAGACTAATGACAGGTACACAATAAGTCATTTATGCTCCATGACGGTGTGAATTACACATTTTTATGTCTATGCATGCACCTTGCAGGAAAATTTGGAGGCATGTGAACTTCAACTAGTTTTTCAATGTCAAAGACCATAAGTCACTGAATCCTGGAAACGGGGAAAAACAGTCTTCAACTATATAAGTACCTTTGCCAATTGTAAACATTCTATGAATATATGATAGGGGAAAAGACTCAATTTTTGTTCACGTACTGAATAGAATGCTGTCAGAGCCTTACGTCCGGTTTGACTTGCATCTACAGAACTTTACACAAAATGCTGTTAACAACTTTCTTTGTAGAAAAAAGAATTCACTTGGTTTACTGGAGGTGTTGTGTACAGAACCACTAACAGCTGACTGCAACTGAGTTTAGCTGCAGCTTCAGAAACTGGCTTGCCGTCAAATGATCCAAGGTCATTGTGCTATCATTAAAAAAAACAACAACAAAAAACTGACAGGATGCATTAGTCACAGGCTACATTAGTATATTGTAATTCAAACACACGAAAATAAACAAAGCACAGCATGACCATGCCATTAGGCTTTCCACAAAGTCTTTCTGATGCATCATGGAATGGGAAATGAAATGTGTGGTTTGATAGAAAGCATGTCTGTGGATGTGCTCACATCTGAAGAATTAGTCTCCCCGATCAGAGGTGTAGGCAGACCATGTAACAGGAGACACCGGAAAGTGGAGAACAGGAGTAAATGATGTGGTGAAGTCAGAGACGCGTGGTATGGGTGAAGTCCAGGCACGTACCCGACCCTCCTGAGTAAGGCTGACTCAGCTATAGGTGCAAATATGTGTGTGCCTGCATGTAGCAGCAGATACCTCCCCTCCACACTCACACACACACACACACACACACACACACACACACACACACACACACACACACACACACACACACACACACTTCCCCTCCTTCTCTCTCTCTCTCTCCCTCTTCACCCCTACCTCTGCAGTATCTCTCTTGCTCAATCCTCCCTGTGCCGGCTGGGGAAACACATTTCTGCTTTACTGCTGGCTCTGCTCCAGCATCCTTCCGTGCCACTCGTGTGCTTTTCCTCCCCACCTCCAGCCTATGAACCCCCCCCCCCCTGAAGCTGCTGCTGCTGCCGGAGCAGTAAAGCCGTCTGCTGCTGCGTTGCCATTCTGCTGCCGCTCTGCCTGACTTCCCCGATCTGCCTTCCGCCTCATGCTCTCTACCCCTGGATAACCGCTGCCAGGGTCTGCGGGAGGGGAAGGAGTCAGGCAGAAATCTCAGGATCTTCATTCAGCTGCTGCGTTCTTCAGTTGTCTTTCCCAAGCTGTGTCTTTTCCTGAACAAGCGGAGTGCAGCACAGGGAAAAAAGATTGTTCAGGAGAGACAACCCCCCCTGAAGGAATTCATCCTCCTCTCTCTCCACTTCCTACTGCTGCTCATTTCTGGGACAGAGTGCGGAGGAAGAGAGAAGAAGGAGGGAGAGGGCAGGACTTGAGACTCAGCTGCAAAGATCAGTGTCGCACCTTGCGCCCTAAGATAAACACACAACACACACATTTTTATTTTTATTTTGCATTGACTAGACTCAGCTGAGGCTGACCACACTTGCAGACCAGAACAGAAAACAGACAGACTTGGTGTCATGGCGTCAGTGGACGGCACCGGTTCCACTCTTTCTGGTCGGCTGAGATCAGGGGATCTGCTTCATGCCGGTCTGGTAGTTGCACTGCTGCTGGGTGAGTTGTGTACTTGTCTCTATACCTTTAGTTGCCCGTCATTCCTCATGCCACTGCTTATCTGCATTACACCACAGTTCTATTCTGACTACCAGCTTGTGATTGGGTGAAATCATCCAATTTCCTATGTATTTAAACTTGTTTCAGTGTCCTTGACACCTCTTTCCCTTGCTCCTATGGGTGCATTTGGTTTCTTAATTTCTTATGTCCATCTGGGTGGGTGGTTCTCAGCTGTCACATTAAATCCTTACCTTTTTTTTTATTGATGCATACCAGCATCCTCTGTTCTATCTGCTTCAGCTGTCCTATGTCATCATCCTCTGTGCTAAAATTTATGGTGATGTCACATGACATTTACTTGTTGCTGTCCAGAGGGCATGAAGGTCATTAAAAGCCAACCTTTAGATCTAAATAGCTGAGTGAAGGGCCGAACGACTCGCCATGCGTGTGCTTAATAGGAAGCTTTTTCAAAGGGTGTGTGTGTGTGTGTGTGTGTGTGTGTGTGTGTGTGTGTGTGTGTGTGTGTGTGTGTGTGTGTGTGTGTGTGTGTGTGTGTGTGTGTGTTGTGGTATAACTTGTAGTGATGTAGTGGTGCACCACTGATCTGTGCTGTGATTTTGTTTTAGTGCTCCCATATACTAACATATCCTCCTTGTTCTCAGTTCATAGTTATTAATCTATCAGTTTACTATAACACAAAAATAAAACCTAATTTTGATCCCATTTTATCCAACAAAATATGGCTGATCATATTCTACTGATTGTACAACCACAAATCTTATCACAGAGGAGAAAATAATTGGACCGATTTTCTTCTTGAATGACTTAGATTAAAATTCTGTGTCATAAAACCCACAGAATGACAGATATGACCCAGGTTTTAAGAGAACCAAATAACTGTTCAGCTCCAGCCTTAAACCAACCATTTGCACAACATTTGGATTTGCAGCAGCCAATCGTTTGGTTGTCAAGTTGCATTCACCCTTTGGGATACTTTCTGTGATAATTAGCGGGTCATCTCATTTCATTGTCAATAGCTGAATCAGAAATGTCAACACAAAAATTCTGTAGTGTAGTGACATGGAATTTTACTTCTCTGTTGTGGTCCGTTGAGATCTTCCCCTAGGTTCCGGTAATCTTTATCAAAACCACAGCCAAGAAAAACAAACAAAAAAGAAAATAACACCTCAACTGAAATTTTTGCAGCCCTAGAAACGAAATCTTACTGCTTTAGACAAATTCTTTCTTCTTGTTTTGATGCAGTGATCAGGCGTGAAACAGTAACCATCTGTTCCCTCCCATCCAAATAAAAAGCTTGTGTTCTCATACGTTACTATTCATCCTCAGAATCGCTCATCATCCACACACTGATGACACAAACCATTAAAACAGGATTAAAAATTAGGGTCCGTGACAACCTTACAGACCAAACATGTCTGGCCAATGAAGAAAAAATAAGTTCTGTCCTGTCAAAGCTAGCAGCTCCTCTTCTTCTGTGGTGCCATGTGCTCATTTGGGCTGATTTCAACGTTTCAATAGTAGTCAGAATGTAAATGTGATAATTACACTGCATGCTATGACTTGGTCGCGTGGCTGTTACATAACCGTGTGTCCGTACGTGTGGGTGTCACCACTGTCGCCGCTGTTGATTGGGTTATTTGGCCTTGCCGTCACTCGTTCACCTTGCAGAGGACATCTCAATCCCCTCACCTTTCCTTCATCACCCCTTCCATCATTATCCCTTTACCCCATTCATCTCGCAACTCCCTGTCTATTCCCTTGCTTCTCATAACTACTCTCCCCTCGCCGTTTCTCGTAATAGTATCCTCGGTCAGTTCTCTACGGGTTCACTATAGGAAGCACATTAACCCTTCAATGTCTGGCCTACTTAGAAAAAAAATTAACCTTGCCAATCAGCCAAGGACACACACACACATACACACACACTTATAGTTTGCTATTCCTTCCATCAGCAATCCAGATATTGCAGATATGGATGTTCCTCAACTACAACAAAGAGACATGTGATAATGGAGCTAAAAATACCAGGACATACAGTAGCTCATATACACACACAAGGGACACGCATGTACAACTATGGTATCTTACAAAAGTATGTTGATATGGAGGCGCTGTCATGACAAATTGCAAAGATAGAAGAGTAGAAAGGAAGAAGGGGGTGGAGAGAAAATAGGATAGCCAAGAGAAGAGGTGTAAAGAGAGGGAGGCGTGAAATCTATTTCTGGGCAGGAGGGAAAACACTACGGTCAGATATTTAAAACATTATCATGCGGCCCAGCGTGAAAAACACACTGCGTAACACGTTTACAGTGGAGATTCTCCCTGCAATGTTCTGAGTCTTCCATCTTTATCTGATCTTACATTCAACCCTTGCTCAATGTTGCCAGTGATTATTGATAGAGGGTAATAGATGATTTAAAAGGAACCCCAGTGATTCAGATTGGCAGCAACTACACAAAACCTTCATGTCGACTGATCCCAGCATTGCACCACGTCAAAAAAAAAAAAAAAAACAGACTCAAACATGCACAAGTCTTGAGTCAGTCAAGTCTCGTCTTCATTATTGAATTCCAAAGGAGTAAGTTCTGAGAGTAAGACACAAAGATTCATAAGGGAAAGGACATAAAGTGAGAAAGTGTCTGGCACAAAAAAAAGAAGAAGTTAAGAACCATTTAAAAGAGGGAAACCCCAGAAACAGGAAAGAACCAGAAGAACTTTAAAAGTTTGCCTCTGTTATGGAAAGTAGTCGAGAAAAGTCCAACGAAAGAGCAAATCCACCATGAAAAACTGGAATCAAACTAACAGCTCGTCATTTTTGTATGCTAATTATTTTTGTGAGGTGTGACAGGCTGATACATCTACTTTGAATTTGTCTTGAAACGCAACAGAGAGCTGAATTAACTTAATGACAGCACGTTTAACAGCTGAGAGCTGGAGTCTGAGAGAAGACTGACAAATCACAGCTGTGGTGCATCCGGTTCATTACCAAAGGAGGGAACAACAGCAATGACGCATCTGCTTGCTTCAATGCAGTCATACTGTGTTTATCACACTGTGTTTATTGGATCTGGATGTAATTTTTTTTAATCTATTTATAACTTAAATTTTCACCGAAGCATGAAATCCTTCAGAAAACTAAGAGTCTGAATTATTCTTCAAAATATATGTTTTAACCTTCCAGATCCATCCAGTTGAACAGATCGATATCATGAGTTATTTTCTCAGTGAGGAGGATGATGTGAGGATGTCCGCCAATCAGAGACGGAGTAGGGCATGCGTTCATGTTTTCAATTTGATGCAGCCAGTATGTGATCCACATTCCACATTCCTACCCATCCACGTCAGAATTTAAACACCTCTTCCTTAGTCCAAGATCCACCATATACAAAATTTCATCAAAATCCATGGAAAAACTTTTGAGAAATCTTTCAACTTTACATCAACTCCTGATGGAGGATGTATTATATATGTCTTCTTCTTCTTTTCCTTTTGGCTTTTCCTTTCAGGGGTCGCCACAGCGAATCAATTGCCTCCATCTAGCCCTGTCCTTTGCATCCTCTTCACTCACACCAACTACCTTCATGTCCTTCTTCATTACATCCATAAACCTCCTCTTTGGTCGATGTATTATGTATGTATTATATGTTAAATCTCTACCACGTCAGCACAAAGAACTGAAATAGCAAGATGATGCTAATGGTTTATGTATTTTTTTATTTATTCTTTTTCATTGCTATATGAATTAATACATTTTTAAGTTGAGAAAATGTTATTTGTTTTGTACGAAGACATACATCCTCCAAATCTCCTGTGTCGTCCATACACCCTAACTGTTCACACCATGTCCAAGTGTGACATGATCCAGGGTCGGTCGTGTGTAGAGAACAGGGTTTAAAAATAGACACCTAAGTGTTCGAGAGACATCAGATCAACAATCTGAGAGTTACCATGGCTGATGTTACCACGTAACATCATGAGATTAACCTTCCCCAGCATAACCAAAATTCCACCATGACTAAAAGCAGTTCTGTTGCTTTACTTGCATCACACAACAACAGCATAGAACTCCAGAAATGTTTCTGAATCCATGATTTGGTTTTGATTTGGGAGAATGTTGTCTCTTTTGTAGTCATTACTTTTAATCACTCCTAGACAATCACTATTTAAGTCTGGACTTTGAAAGAAGAAGCAAAAACAAACAGCCTGCTTTGCACAAGAGTAATTTTGACTTGAAACTTTTGTTGCTTCATAAATGTTGTTTTTAATTTTTTTAAAACCTTATTTTTCTTTCTTTAAATCCAAAATAAATCTATTTAATTTCTTAAAGCTTTCCTTCCTTCCATGTTCTCCACTGGTTCAGGTGTATGGAACGTTGGTGGACTGGAGCTGTCAACGGGTAAAACGTCTTCGATTGAAGCAATGAATGGATCCACAGTCCTGCTGACATGCACCTACTCCTCCTGTATCGGCATTAAAAACCTTTATTTTAACTGGCACTATAATGACAACGGAACCCTGATCAAGGTATGACACACATTTCTGCATGCATGAGCAGCTTCCGACTTCCTGTTTATGCATATCTACGGTATGTTTGTTTGTGTGTGCAGCTGTGCGAGGGGGTGATTCGCGCTGAGGGTGTCAAACCCAAGGTCGACATCAGCCATAACCGGGTTTCATTTGTTGGCTCCTCTGAAAAAACCGACATCTCCATCCTGCTGTGGAACATCACCTTTGAGGATGAGGGACAGTACATCTGTTTTGCCAGGAATCCAAAAGAGAAGAACCGGAACCACAGTGCAATCTTCACTCTTTACGTGGTGGACCAAAGTATGGAACACACAAATACTTCCTTGCAGCTGCACATAAAAACAAAACTTCATCTCTCATCCTCTACGTTCTTCATCATGACATCCCTCGTTTCTCTCCCTCGTTGCAGTGAAGGAGGTTGACAAGACGCTTACAGTCATCATTGTCTCTGTGTTGGGTGGAGTCATTGGCTTAGTTATCATTGTCATGGTAATAAAAGCCTTGGTTGTTCACTTCCTACTGAAAGACGATGAGAAAAAGTAAGTAGAACCCTGACTGCATCCCTACCTGAATATCACCAGACCTCCAAGAACATTTATATACTGTATATATATCTATATATACCTTCTCCTGTATCCATGGTTGTAGTTTTGAGTGCTTTTAACATGATGACCTTTGGTTTTGCCTTTCTCCTGTTAGTAAAGAATGCCTGGTGAGCTCCTCGGGGAATGACAACACGGAAAATGGACTTACAGGAGCCAAAGCTGAGAACAAAGGGACACCAAAGGCGTGAATGTAAAGTACGTCTGTATGTTTGTGTATATGTTAAACAAATGTACGTGCTGAGAGGAAACGCTGTTATCACTGGACTGTTTTATCTTACTAGCGGCTAACTAATACATGTAAAAGCCTTTTTTAAATCATGCTTGAGACTTGGAGAGTGCACAGGCCTGGGTCATTCCGTCACCTGGCAGCCCATTTGTTACGTGTTGGCTCATTGTTACCTAGAATTCCGCTCCTTAACGCAACACTTTCTGGATACCAGAGGCTCCGCTTAGTATTCTTTATTCTGGTTTACATCTCTTAAAATAGTCCACAAATGCAGTTTACAAGCTTCAAGCGCTTACATTTGGCTCTTAGATTGGAATTCATGGAGCAACAATGTAATCTACAAGTCAAAATCAAACTTGGATCCAAATAGACCTTTGGGAAAACACTTTTAGTTCATGATGCAGGGCAAAACCACTGAAATGCTTCCCTCTAAAAACTCTTTTGATGCGTATCAAACACTGTTAATCTGTAATCTAGGTATTATTACTGGGTGACTATGTGTGAACACAATTTATTCATTTTTACTCATCAAAAGAATTTAAACTTTTTTCCAGATTGTTCCGTCCTGATTTGACTATCAGAACAAGGACTTAAGTGCTATCATAGCCTTTATCTGGAATGTATACCGTCGATTCGCTGTTGGGGAGAACAGCTCATGAACTCACAGCCGATTCAGTCAACTAGCAGTTGGCTAATGCTAACAGCTGGGCTTTCTTGGGTGACCGAAGAATCCAGTTCTGCACAGGTTTTTATTGTTTGCTTTAGAAAAACACAGGTGCCTGTTCTGCTTCTGCATCCTCTGCTGGTGGGGGGATAAAAAACACAGAAAATTAAAAAAAAAAAAACAACCAACCTGAATGCTCATCAGAGACAATGCCCAAGATGATCTGAGTGAACTTAATCATGCTGCTTCTGACAAATTACGAATGCATTTCTAGCATGTGCGCATTTTATATAACTTCATGTAGGTATATGTTGTCAAGCACCACATTTCAGGAACATTTCACAACGATGTCTTCTAACTGAAACTTTATCAGTTCTTGGACTACAATATTTTTTACCTCTCGAACCAGTTAAGTGAAAGCCAGATCTTCCTATGGGGTGTGTTCACACCAAATATGAAGCTTTTTTTTGTGTGTGTTTGTATGTTTTTAGAAGGTCAGTTTGTGAGTACACAACTCAAAATTTACCAGTCAACACGCAAATTTCATGTTACATTTATGCAGAAATGAAACAAAACTTTATTTATATACCACCTTTCAAATAGCTTGCATGCCAACCAAATAAAAGAGTGGAGGAGACTAATGCACGCCATTTGAAAACAAATAACTAAAGCTGGGCTTGGAATAAGGTGAGCACATTTCTGCACAAACTCTAACTGGATACCATCCAATCCACACTTTCTGCGATGATTGTAATTGACCCATTTTACACAGACAGCACAAAGATGTTGCATTTATGAACAGAACTGGTCTCTTAGCACTTAAATTTTTATTGTTTTAAATTGGGAACATATTTTTATGATGTAATAGAAGGCGCTGGGAGCTGTCAAGAGTAAAGAAAATGGAAAAAAAAAATATATATATATATATATATATATAAATGGAAATGCCAGAACACACCGATATTAAATGGCTTGTAAGAGTCTGGAAATGAACACATTTAGCTTTGCTAAATCCTGAATAGTATAAGTTAATGAACTTGTTAGTGCTGAGCTGCCTGTTGGGAACTAGAACCGACTCTCTCTGTGACCTGCCACGCCCTGACACATAACTTAGATACTGTAGCTATAACAGCTGAATGCTACAGAGAGATATTCTACCGCACTGAAAGCAGAGAGTCGTACGCCGGCCATTCACACTGACAACACAGCACTTTGTCCCAGTTTAAAATGGACGCACAAAAAAAAGTAAATCTTGGATGTAACTCAGAATGATGGCTCTTTTGTTTACGTGACTTGACATGAGATGTTTGTGTCATTTTTGTCAACTTTGACTTTAAACATCATGTTGTCTCACTGGAATAGAGCACTGTGGCAAGATGGGATGTTATTATGAGTTACTATCATCTCAACTTCCAGCGCTCTTCTGCTGGAGTGCATTTCCCTTCTTGCTTTCAATGGAAGCAATAAGACACACATCGGATTATGCAATAACCTGTCATAAGGCACTTTATAGCTGTGTCTGGACTGACCGTGGTGGCAACTCTGTCTCTCCAAGGCACTGTTCATTGTACCAATATATGTACATATGTTGTACTAATGTGCTAATGTTGCAGCTGCTAACAATATAACTGAACAGTGTTAAAAGCAATGTTGTTTGCTCATTGTGGGTTCAGCAGGTGCTGCACAAACACTTGACTTCTTGCCGTGTGCAAACCCCTCATGTAAAGAGGGTACGTACAAACATTGAAAGTCTTCCTGTTGGGAATAGCAATATTGAGGGGTGACGGGGTGCTTGCATGTCCTGACCCTGCGCCTTTGACCATGACATATTTGCAAATCTGCGATTTCATGTGGGGATTGTGATGCATGACTTGTGATGTATGTTCTTGGGCACAAGTTCTACTGCTCATTCTTCTATTTATTTTTAATTATTTAAAATGTTTTCGTGAAATTCCTTTTAACCCTATGTTCCAATAATAATTCTTAAATTATATTATATTAATATACAAAAATAATAAAATATGCATTGAAATTCTTCCTATTATAACATAAAATGATCATGATATTTAGCTATGATAATAATTACACAATGACAGTGGAAAAGATCAAGTATCGAAGTACAGCCATATAACTAAATGCATATGCAGGTATGTGAGGAGGGGGAGGACATTTAAGACTCCCCCTCCTTATTATATTAAAGGCAAATTAGATGTGAAATGGATGGAATATACAATCTGCTGATGCAGTCTTTATCTTGTGAAACCACGTGACCCTGTGGAATTGTATCTGGCTGTGAAACCACAAAAAGTGTTGATTTTTAAGACATTATTCGTGTTAACTAACATCTTCCCTTTGGCGATTTCACACAAGTTCCGTCTTTGTCCATATCCGTGTTGAACATGCCCAATTCAATGCGAATGGTTTTCTGCAGCGTTGCAGACAGCACTGTAAAATCTGTATGACTGCCACCTAGTGGTGGAAGGCAAACATATCAAGTCTGTCCCCACGAGGAGGCGAATCAGACACATCATACACTTGTGGCATTTTGAATCAGACTGCAATGGCTCCGTAGTGAACAAATACAGCTAAATTATTGACTAAAAATAAAGTTTAGATGTAAATGTCCTGAAACTGAGTGTTTAAATTTAAATGCACAATTAGAAGAAAATATTAAATGGTGTTAGAATTATTTTTATGCTCTTTAGATACTCCCATTGCTGCACACATTGGGCATTTATTAAATATGAGTGACACACTTGTGCGAGTTTACAGTAAGACCATACATGCAGCA
The DNA here is from genome assembly GCF_040054535.1 of Antennarius striatus. NCBI lineage: Eukaryota > Metazoa > Chordata > Actinopteri > Lophiiformes > Antennariidae > Antennarius > Antennarius striatus. Next base: position 18,894,483 of record NC_090781.1, on the reverse strand, counting down.
AGTTGTTTATCATATGTAATGTATATGTACATATACATTATTCACTAAAATAGCATGGAGTCTTAAAGTTATTACTGTATTGACCTTACTGCCAGAGCGGCTGAAACTCATACTGCCAGTCCAAGAGTCTCACGTCTGCTATTGTTACCACACTATTACAGTAACATTAGTATGCACTCATCACTGAAATATATTTAATAATGTATTAATGGTCCTTCAGTGTTAAATTGTGGTTGGTATTGCTCTGTACTACTTCTAGCAGCTGAAACTCACACTGCCAAGCAAAGTGTCTGATGTCTGTTCCCTGCTTCCCACATTCCACGCAGATCAAATCAGATCTGATGTCAGTGCAGCGCAGTGGAAAAGTTAACTGTACAAATCTGATTCTAAGAGATGTTTCAAATGAATGACATGAAACAGATGTATTATGAAAAATGTATTCTGGGCAAACCAATATTGTTCTTCTTGTGAGAATTATCAGATGGCAATGCATTCATGACTTTTCTGTGGTATCCTGTAACTCTAGGACAAAGATTATTTTATTGACCAACCTTAGAAGGCTAGAGATTTGAATCATAAGCATAATCTGACACGGAACTCTTCAGCTGTCCTCGTTGTAGTACTGTATTTTTAACTATTTAAGTTACATTTTTCACACATCCAGTAGCTATAAATATAATTCTATCTTAATCAAAAAGAAAATTCAAATTTACACATTTATTCTAAAGTTATCACATCTGCAGCCACAGCTTTCCTGGATCAAGTTTCCTCTGAATGTCCAGCTGTTTTTCTGTATCTTTCAACATGTTGCTCATGCTCCCTTCATGACTATGCACCACAAACTTCTGATTTGTTAAAACAAAATGCATACAGGAAATAAAATGTTCGTTGAAATTCCAAGAGTGTCAGTGCGTCTTCATTCAACAAGCAAGATTGTATTTGTTCAACATGTAATGCTCATAAAATATTCTCTAAATGGAGTTGTCGTGTCTTATCACACTTTACAGATGACAGAAAGAGAACAACTAATGATCCCTTAAATCAAGACATATTATAGCTTTTAGATTATTATTTTACTCTCTACTCCTATCTTGTGGATATCTGATAGAAGTGCATTTTGTTTTTTTCTCAGAGACTTCTTTGAGGAGCAGAACTGAACGGTGCCCCTGGCGGCTAGTGGTATATAAATATCAGAAACCTGGTTAAGCTTTTAAAATATTTATCAAATGAAAAGGGAGAAGTAAAGTAAAAGGAAATAGAGCAATTTATTAGAATATCTTATCTTTAACGTCCTGTTTTTAATGTTTTGTGCCAGGAAAACTGAAAGTAAAAGTTTGTGTTTTGGAAAGCTACATCCTATTAGGCTGCCATACACCGGCGAAAAGTTTAAAGAAAGAAAATTTAGTTTGTGTGGGTTTGTGTATTAAATGCCTTTTGTTCCACTAATAAAAGACAAAAAGTTTCATCCTGAATTTATTGTAATATTAAAGTTCTTACCAACAAGAAAATTATAGTTTACAGTTTTAATATACTGTAGTACCATGTACAGTATACTGACTTTAAACTGCACGTGCGCCCCCTACTGACAGGATGTAGCATGTGCCAACTTCAATGGTTAAAAAAATGTATATTTGTCTATTTAACAAGGTAACAAACTTTTTTATATGTTTCCAATGCTAGTTAGAACTTGGTGATGAAACAGTCTTTTAATTTTTATTTATTTATTTATTTATTTTTATTTCTATGCTTCCTGGCCTATTCTACTCTATTTTTGATTGCATGAAAGTATGCAGCATACTCTAAAATGGAAAAAAGATGACACGTTGTGGCGGCCCATAGCGGGACAAGCCAAAAGGAAACTTTTAGTTATGCAGCGTACTGTCATCTGATAGCTGAGCATGAATACTTTTTATATACTATTTGCTTGACTAGCAGGAAAAACACATGTGTGGCAAATCATGCTGATTATACCTGTGGAGGTGTTTGCTGCCAGGCCTCTGTTGTTACAGTGAGTGTTCATGTGTGCTAACACCTGGAATATGACGAGTCATGGTTACGGACTGGCAGTAAGAATTAATGAATTTTCTTCCCCTGTGCTTTTGCGTTGGTGTGGAGGGCGATAATGAAAGACTTTCATTGATCTCAGTCCACCTTGAGCCTTTCTGAAGCTAACTGCTGCTAAATGTCTTTTGCTGTATAATTGACTAAATTGACCATCACTGGCCTAACAGGCCATTTTCACAGCTGGTGTTTGTCACTGACATCTCATCATGGTATGAAAAACACAGCAGGCCTCGGTAATCGTCCAGCCATAACAGTGAGTCAGAATGATCAACATTACAGGAGCCCGAAGCAGCTGAGAGACTTTCAACCTGTCTTAATTTGATCATTCACACCTGTTCTGTTCTTATTATGACCTTAAAGAAAAAAATGTGTATTATTTTTGGCTGTATTTTCAGCTTTTGACTCAGTAGCTGCAGGGAAAACAATCACACAAAGTCATTTTGATACCTATCAGCTGTTTCAAGTTCAAATGGATTGTGTAAGCACCGTCCAGCTTATCGACCAGTTGTCTGTCTACATCCCAGCCATCTTTAATGGCCTTCATTCCGGGAACTTGACAAGGATGCACTGCCTGCCCTTACTGGAAACGAAGATAAATTAACCTGATCGAGTGTCCCATTGATTACTCTTAACATGTCACTGTTGATGGGTTGCTAAGGGAACATCGGTTAAAATTGATGAGGATGAGTTTGTATCTCGCAGTAAGTGTATGTGTGGGTAACATCCTCTCATCAGCAGTCCACAGAGATACAGTATATCTGTCCGCAAGTGGACACCGGTCTTATCAATACCACATCCGTGAAATGCCTCGATGGCGAATTGTAATCTGTCAATGCGCTTGTTAAAATGCACTTTACTTCAGATCAATCAGTCACATGTTAGCCTTTGGATACATACCAGGTTCAATGTAGCTGCAGGATTTCTTTAGGAAATTTATTTTCCTTTATATTTGTTAACTTTTGACTGATCTGCATTAAAGCGCGCTCAAGCGGAGGAAGCGGAATGAATGAATGAATGAATGAATGAATGAATGAATGAATGAATGAATGAATGAATGAATGAATGAATGAATGAATGAATGAATGAATGAATGAATGAATGAATGAATAGAAGGGCACAGGAATGTTTTGTGGCCCCGCTCAACAGCGTCCCATAGTGGGTGAAGCAGTACACGTGGATGTCCACTAGAGAGCAGTGCATCACAACAAACGTTCGACAACCAGGTCGCCGCTCTGCCTGTGGAGGACGGACAAGCGCCGACTCAAATCACGCAACAATTTGTAGTTTTTGGTTCTTCGCGTTTGCGGACTTTTACAGATGTTAAACGTGCAAATTAAATTAAATTCAAATTTATTTGTAACTTAATTTTTGATGTTTTGTTGAAAAGCCCATTATTAGACAATGGAAAGACCTTTATTTTATATTATATATTATATTTTGAGGTGACAACCTACATATGGACAGAGATATAGGAAAGGACAACCCTCAACGTCTTTTTCATGTAATATGACACACATACATCGTCATGGTTTTATTTGAATAATTATATTTTGATTACAAATACGAGGCCTACATCGGAGGTTCAATGAATTTTAAAATATATGAGTAAAAACTTTATATTCACTAATACTGCATTAGCATTAGATCATAAAATATCGTTAAAATTGTGAGATTTTCAGACACGGATGACGGGCTTTCTCTTTCTTTAGATCGTCTCACTCTAATTCACATCTCTACTGCCGCAGCGTTGTCCATATTCTATTTGTGTGGAAACACATCGATCTGTCATACAGATATCTTATGGACTGCTAGGACCTCCTTATTATAAAATTTATAATGCCTTTACGCCATTGTTTTACACGTGGAGCTGTACTCAAATTTATGTTGTCAGAAAGGCAGCATAAAATTCCATTTAATTAGAAAAAATAAATATAAATTTTAAGCTCTATTAATCTTCTTTTCGTCTTGATTTCTTTTTTAAAATTCGTTTATTTAATATTCGCTATAATAGGCCTATCATACCAGATTATAGGCCTTTGCCCACTGTGTGGGATTAGTTACTCCATCAGGGTATTATTCCATTGAATTAACTGCTCACTGGAATCTTTCACTGCGTTTGATTGGGTCGATAAATCTCACACTGGGGCAGCGCGCATTGGGCCAAATGGTGGAAATCTTTGCATTTTTAGCACCAGACCGGAACAAAAACCAAGGACGTAATTGTTAAAGGTTTACTCCAGTTTCATGTGAGAATATTATTAAAAGAAAAAAACAAGAGTTCCACACGGGTTTAATTCAGCAGGAAGATCTTTAGAAATGACCGAGACGGAATGTGGTCCTGTCAGTGTGGCGATTTATAGGCTATCGATTTTTATTACTAATTCTAAAATAAATTGATATTGTCGTTATTATTAATATTATTTATCTTTTGAAAAGGAGTCATCTTTAATCATAAATTTGGATTATCTTCTTTGTATTAATAATTATTCTTTTATTGTAGTTATAAATATTATTATCAATATATTCATGTTATATTTTTTCTTTTCTTTTGTATAGTCACGGCTTTGGTTGGACAAAGCAGTGATAAATATGCCTGTTGATCACTTGATTGATTACCTTGCTCAAAGGTCAGGCGGGCGCTGGTAATTTCCTTTCGCCGGAGGCTCTCTTTTCACTTTTAGTCTGCCTCCACAGCCCCCCAACACAGATCGTGTTATTTTTTAACCCCTTAATAGCTGGATTTACTGCTACTGTAATCTAGTTTTGTTTTTCAAAGCACACATCTCAAACCGGTTTGCTTGAATCCACCTCCGTCATTTATTAACCGGTATTTGCGGTACTCGGTACAAATGAAAGTTTTTGCCTTACAATCTCAATCGCGGGGGTCTCGAACCTATTCATGTCTAATAATTACTATCCACGGGACTGTGGCGATGCCTGCGCCGCTCCGCCCTGCCAGCGGGATCAGAGCGAGATAGTTAAATATGTATTGAGAAAGTGTTTGAGAAGGGAGGATAGACGAGGGAGGAAAGGGTGAGTTATTTCGGTGAATGGAAACTGTTTCCATTTAGGCTAATTGAGCGCGCCGCCTGAAGCTCTCTCTCTCTCTCTCTCTCTCTCTCCTCTCTCTCTCTCTCTCTCTCTCTCTCTCTCTCTCTCTCTCTCTCTCTCTCTCTCTCTCTCTCTCTCTCTCTCTCTCTCTCTCTCTCTCTCTCTCTCTCTATCTCTCTCTCTCTCTCTCTCTCTCTCTCTCTCTCTCTCTCTCTCTATCTCTCTCTCGCTCTCTCTCTCTCTCTCTCTCTCTCTCTCTCTCTCTCTCTCTCTCTCTCTCTCTCTCTCTCTCTCTCTCTCTCTCTCTCTCTATCTCTATCTCTCTCTCGCTCTCTCTCTCTCTCTCTCTCTCTCTCTCTCTCTCTCTCTCTCTCTCTCTCTCTCTCTCTCTCTCTCTCTCTCTCTCTCTCTCTCTCTCTCTCTCTCTCTCTCTCTCTCTACGTCAGTTTTCCTTGACGCTAGTGTGTTTGTGCGTACGCACGGCACACCACCTTCTCAGGCACGCTGTATAGGCACAGCCCACTTAATAGCCCCATTTATGTCATTACAGTAGAGGTAGAGTGAGGAGCAACCTTAATAAAGCATCGGCGTCAACCTCTCTCAAGTCGACCATTTAAATGAGGACGAGCAATTCAGAGAAGAATGTTTGATTTATTCTGGAGTTTAGATATGAAAATTCATATTTTTAAAATGACGTTTGACGAAAAATCTAATGATTCATAAATAATAAATTGTCGTTTTATTAGCCTTTATTAGTCTTTTTTTTGGGGGGGGGGGGGCTGACCAAATATGACTTGTTTCGTTCCCACGTGTCGAGGGATGATGTCACGATTTCAGTCAGTTTCGACACACTTCGGAATCGATAGGTCGAGTTCGCAGGAGTTCATCTGCGAGGTCAGCGTGATCTCACTACGATCTAATTAACTGCCAATTAGTTTAATTGCGCAAAAATGCAATTACGCAAAAGTTTGAGCGCAATTTTTATTATTTTGTTTGTTAAATGATTAATAATACAAACAGTGATGATAAATAATAATCGGCTTTTGTATCTGGCTGTAACCGGTTCTATTTGCTGCTAATTATAGGCCCACCTAAAATGTATTTTTTTTTTGGTTTTTAGTCTCTGACAGGAACGTCTTCATCAATCTGATGGGATTTTTTTTAAAAATATTCAGAGCGAAAACAATTAATTCGCTCGTTTTATACCGAGATTCTTTTTTTTTCTCGATAGAGATGTTCATCTTCCAGTTAAATCGAGTGATAACATCCTTTTGAGCCTTCAGTAATTAGCAGGTGATGAGAATTACTCACTGCAGCAGAACCGTCCGTAGCAGACATTAATACAAAGAACTTATGAATAATTTCCAGCACATACACAGAGAAGGGGGGGGGGGGCTCTCATATTAGAGCTATCAGTCGTGTGCTCCATCAGCAGAGGGTGGGGTGGGTGTTGAGGGTGGGGGGGGGACATTTTTCATTAATTTTCCAGTGGTCGGTATAATGGTCAAAACACAATTAAAATATATAAAAATCTTTAATGACTGTATCCAGCAGTGGTAATTTAAGTGAACATTGATTAATGTGACTTCATTTAAAGAGAAAAGGTGCGCAGTAAAGGACCGAGCATAACGTCATAATTAATGTCCCGGGCATAGACCGGTGGTCCAGACTCACACTGTAAAAAGTATCCACGTCAGAAAGCTTTTTATTTAGTGCTCAATGTAAAAGTTGGTGTGTGTTGTTGTTTTTTTCTTTCTTTCTTTGACGTATCTCCGTTACAACTGGCAGATTAACTCGATTTTTAGTCGTCGGAAGCAGGCTGGTTGAATTTGCTGCCTTCTCCAGCCTTGAGCTAAACGGTCCCTTGTTTCCAGATTAAGTCCCGGAACAAGTCAGAACTGCGCTCATTTACAAAGTTTCCTCAAGTGCTAATAAACAAACGGAAAACGGGAACGAATTCCAGGCTACAACAACGACGGACATTTATTTTATTTTTATTATTTTTTTGCAGCATGCTCCGCTTTTCTCGCCCAGTGATGGTTTGAAACTCTCGACACGAAAGGAGATGCGCACGATCAGGTTCATATCAAAGTGATAAATCGTCCCAAACTTTTTCTGGCACTTGCTGCCGGCAAAATTTCGTGCTGTGCGCATGTGCGAAGGTGTCCAGACTGACAATGCTGGAGAGATAGCGCGTTTGGACTGCGAAACCCAGAGAAAAAGGACAGAGAAAAACAAAAAGGAAGGAAAAAAAAAAAAGATCCAAGAAAAATCCAAACAAACCACGCCGAGAGACTGGCACCATGAGGTCCAAAGGCAGGGCACGGAAACTGGCCACGAGTAGGTGCAACATCCCTTTCTTTTTCCTTTTCAAACATGCCTTCTCGCTGTCGCTGTTATCACCGCGTTGATTAATAGTTTCTGTAACGATTTAATCTCCGTCACAAAGACACGATCCTCACTTCTGTCCGTTAACAGCAACAACAAAATAATGACATAGTCGCGGAGAAAACAACGACACGCTGTCACCAGAGGAGTGAAGTTAAAAGTTTCTGGAGCGATGGAGGAAACTTTGCGCCGGGTGAGGGTTCCAAGCAGCTCTCGAAGCGCTCGTTGCATGTAGTGGGCGCTGTAGTGTTCTAAGTGTGCTCCAGGTTGGAGTCCCAGCTCCATCGAGCAGTTGTGTTGCCAGTGCTTCACGCCACTGCTGGAAGTCGCTTCGGATTTTCGGAAGGCAACTCGGGAAAATACAGGATGATGGAGAGAAATAAGGAGAAAGGAGGATTTAGACAGGAATGGTAAATGTTTCAGGGCTTCTTGTTTGTTTGGGACTCTGTTTTTGAGTCAGGTACTTTATTCGAGCTCTTATAAACACGCCTATGTCTTCTGATTAATAGATGATGTGATCGAGGGGGAAAAAAATCTTAATTTTAAAAAAAATTATAATTATTTATTATTTTCGTGCATGAACGTTTGCAAGTCTTGGAGGTAATGTTTATTTGATCATTACAGGCTTCTTATCCGTTTAACGAAATTAATTTTGAAAAAAATTAAAATAATCGATAGGTTTTTTTCTAAATTAAGTTTAAAATCGAGACTCACTCTTCATCACATCGATTTAAATACCTGGACGTAATCAGCCAGAAGAATTGATGCCATGCAGGAGATGATTGATATGTGCATTCACCCACTGATTTGCTTCAATAAATTATGGATATTGTTCATTTTAAAGTCCTTTTATTGCTGTTTGCTCTGAAGTTGTGTATTGTGTCGACTTTTAATTAGACTTTTATCCCATGAATTGTTGAGATTTATCCTCAGACAAGCCATGAATGCAGAATTGTGTTGTTAGACTGAATTTAGAGGGAGGTAAAAACGGCCTGAGCCTGCAGCATTTTAATTCTTACCAATGTTTTATATGTAGAGTTAAAGGAGGTTATAATCAATCAGTCGCTGTGTTCACGCCTGCACTGACTACATGCATCTAATACGTCTAAATAAAGTTAATAATACAACATGCTGCATTACGTGGTGCAGCGTATGACTTTGGGCATTTAACGCCATCAGCATTAATTTATGGAAATAGTTGCTCCACGTGATCACAACAATTTCTAAAAGTAAAAATAAATATGGACATGTTTAAGATTAATAAACGCAATTGCGTGGTCATAACGTCTTTATTGTGATACTATGAACTGTTTGGCAATACTGTGGGACAAATAAATTTGTAATAAATATACACACACTTGCACAAACACACGCTCATCGTCAACGGAAACGGAAATGTTGGCATTGGCTTTGAAACGATCGAAGCACGTCGTCTTTATTGTGTGCAAGAACACGCACAGAGAGGAAAAAGGCAACAAATTGCATCAACTTTTTTTTTTTTTTTTTTGCACCGATCCAACTGTAAAGACTCTGAGCACCGGTTCCTCGTTTATTTAATGGTTATCTACTCCAGATCAAATACAAAGTTTTCTTGAATCACAATGAGGGGACGTTTTCCCGCAGGAGCGGACCCGCTCTGGCCCCCGGCCAACAGAGTCAGCGATGAATATTTAAATTTCCAGACCTCTCATAAGAGCTTCGCTTCTAAATGCGTTCAGTGTGCGACTCCCCGCCTGTCCGGAGAAGTCGTGTTATAACGACCATACACGGGGCCTCCTTCGCAGAACAGTCGTGTAATTAGGAAAAAGGGGTGGATGTAACAGAGAAGGTGATGGAGAGGTAGTAAACGTAAGAGTGGTGGATGGATGCTGACTGATTAGCGCGCACGTCCAGATGTAATGCGGTGCGCCGCAAAAACTCGCGTTTGCTTCCCAGCGCTGAGGCGCGCAGGCCGCACCCCGTGGTGACTTGTGGGCTACAGAAGAATTGTGGTGGGGGGTTGACGATCCAGCCGAGCCTGGTATAGGCCTAATTAAAAGTCCACTTAACATATTTGTGTCTCGATTTAAAAAAAAAAAAAAAAAAAAAACAACCTCTCGGTTATAATTTGTTCCAGGCTCTTTGATAACTTGTGCGTAATAATTACGCGTAATCTCAAGTTATATTGTGAATTGAAGGACTTCATTCTATTTTTAACGCGGTGCTGAGAAAAGTAACATGTAAGCATATGTTCCATTAAATTCTTTCCAAATTTAACAAGTGGCAGTGGGTCTGCTCGCATCCATTGTGCGCTCCAGGCCACGCGTTTGCGCATTTGATCATCTTTGAGCGCAATTTGATAAGTATTTTTCACAGTTTGCAAGATGGTGTCAGCAATTGGTCAGTTCTTCTTGCCTAAAGGAAGGAAGATGCACATATTGCATATGAACATTTTGATTGCTGCGCGCAACAGAGAGAGAGGGGGGGGGGGGTGGGGGGTCGCAGGCCTCAGGGTCTCGCCGTCTATCTGCGCCTCTCCGAAGCTGAGAAGCGCGTCATCCTGCTCACATTGTGCAATGGGCCATGCATCTCGCGTTTGTCTGGCGGAGCTCATTAAAACAGTTAATAGATCAGCCCATTTAAAAGGTGAAAGGGAGCCGGCCGGCGCGAGGAAAGTGAAATAGAGACCCCATTAAACAGTCCTTGTTGTCCCGGAGCGATGCTCTTTGCTTGTGCTCCGCTTGATGCCAAAGCTCCGTCCCGTATCTCCTTCCGTAATGGACTGGGTCAGGAATCATTGGGGCCCATAGCAGAGGTTACTGCGCCTGCTTTTGAAGTTGTTTTCTCTGAGTAAAATCAGTTTATCTCTTGTCCCGCCCCCCCCTTTTTATTTTATTTTTTCATTTTCATCTGGTGACATCACTAAATGCATTCAGATTAGGGTCACACCATGAACCCAGTGGAGGTCAGATAAATCTTGTGCTTCTGGAATTACATAACAAGACAATTTTTTTTTTTTGCCAGCTGCAGGTCATTCTATTTTAAAAATGTTGTGTATTTATATGATTCGATACCATGTGTTTGTGTATTTGTGTGCAGGTGTGTGTCTTTTTAGAACCTAACGTGTGTAACAGTTGTGTCGTACATGTATATGAACAAGCAGCAGCATCTCTGAGCTGTCAGGAGTGCCGCTGGGGGCCTGTCACACCAGGTGTGAAGAGCATCACAGACATCTTTGTGGTTGCATTATTCATATTTTAAGGTACAAGCGTGCTTGTTTGTGTGCGTACATTTGGTGCGATGGGACTTGGGGGGCGGGGTGACTACAACCCAGACCCTCTCATCTATCAACGCCCCCATCTGTCTGACATGTCGTCCACTTTCTTCCTCGCTCAGAAAATGGCTCTTTTGGAAGGTCTCAGATATTAATGAGTGGTCCTGGAACCGGTCTCAGGGCTCTAAACAGAGGGCTGATGAGGTTAGTAGTTCTGTTTATGCACTTCTGTCACCCGCTTGAAGGATGGGCCCTGTCCGGGGCAAGTAGCGCTTCCAGGCCTCGTCGTCACCCCCCTTCTCAGGCCCAGATGACCAGGATCCCCTCTCTCTCTGTCTCTCTGTCATGTCTGCTCCCTCTTTTCCACCCCCCACCCCCCCATCTCCTTCTGTCCTGCATGTGAGGACATTTATGACGTTTAAAATTTCTCAACAATGTAGGTAAAACAGTTTGCTGTCACTTTGTGTTTGAGGCTCTGTGTGTGTGTGTGTGTGTGTGTGTGTGTGTGTGTGTGTGTGTGTGTGTGTGTGTGTGTGTGGTGAGTTGTTATTGTTGTTTGGGGGGTGGGGGGTGGGGGGGCTGTCCAGCAACCCAGACAGGGCAGTGTGGGAACACCAAGGGATGGACTGAGGGAGGGGAGAAGGGTTGGTGGGTGGTGGTGTGCAGCAGTATGTCAAGCCTGGGAACCGCTGTGTGTTTACCACAGGGAAACCGTACCAACACAGAACAATGAGCAAAGCTCACTCCTTTTAAATAAAAAAAAAAAATGCATTGCTGCGTTCATGTCCCTTCTAAAGGTCATGGAGTTAGAGATAGGGAGTCCACACAAAAGCCTCCAGTCTGCCGTCAGTCCGGCCCGGCCCGGTGCGGTGCCAAGGCTGAGGTCATTATCAACAGACCGGTCCCAAGCTAAGCATATTTTTATAGATTGTGCTTGTGTATGTGTGTTTAGAGGCGAGGTGCTCGAGTGTGTGTGTGTGTGTGTGTGTGTGTGTGTGTGTGTGTGTGCGTAGGTGTGTGCACGCACAAAACAAAAGCGCTCTGCTGAGTGTACGCCGTAGCCGTCAGACGTGTGTCACGGTGCCATTTTCTCATCACAAATTGGCCTGAAATAAATGACATTTTGCTGAGTTTACCCGCACATCAAACTGATTTGTGCGTCACCGTGATGTCCGAGGAGTTATATTGTCACCGGAATGCTGACGGTAGCAGTTCAGTCGAGCTATTAATGAGGCGGGCGTGAAGTTAGCACTCCCTGGCGTGGCTTTGAGAAGAGATGTCTGTTAGCTAATTAAAGAAATTCAATCTTTTTTTTTTTCTTCTTTTTTTTTTTAACATTTCAATCAATTACCTGAATCAGGTGTTAGAACCAGGGGCCTGACATCCCAGCTTCATGTCTCACGTCAGCTAACTATACACGAGCTCACTTTACTACACCAGAGGATCGAAACAAATTTATTCTAGCAGTTAATCTTTGTTTCCTTCTATTTACTCTGTACTGCAGATGCGATGCCATATTTTTGCATGTGGGTTTGCAGGGTTCTGTCTTGTCAGATAATGAAGAATATGCCCACTGTGACATAGTAGATAGGCTAAACTGGATACGATTGTTTGTGGACGTTCATATTCATCATCACCGGTGAAAGGCTGACGGCGAGAACACGACCTTTTTTTTTTCACTCTTACCCGCCGTAGGGAGCACATACTGTAGCCATAAACAGGAATTATCCAACAATCGCTTTGTGAATGCGGTAATAACAGTGTGTTCCAGCGCTGCTCGGGGATCTCCCTGGGTGGGGCAGGCTGGCCTGAGGGATGGAATGAGCGAAGGAGGGATGGAGGAATGGAGGAAAATCTTTTCTGATTACAAAGGTAGAAAAAGAGGTTGATGTTGTGTCCATCTGACAGTGATAAGGTTTGTGTGTGACTCCTGTACTCTTGTAATCAGTCAAAACAAGTACACAAATACACACACACACACACCCATCTCCACCACCACCCACTTTCTACCCTGAAGCTCATTTAGACGTGACCTCTCACCCTTCCAGGACAAGAGAGATGAAAAGAGGAGATGGGATCAAAGCTGAGGCCTTGTTGATGAAGTTTTTTCTACGCCACTCTGACATAGCGACAGGCGCTACATCAGAAAGTGTGTTGTAGTTTGGTACCCAAACCTTCTTTAGGCCCCCTCCCAAGTGCATCCCAGCCAAGTTTATGGGAGGTGGATGTTCCTGTCGCACCATAGGTGTTAACTTCACCGTTCCCCCTCCCCGGCCCATGCCTGAGAAAAGGAAACACCATGTTTCTGTCTTTAGAGATCGCCGTTGATGACTTCCCTTTCAGTGTATGCATGTGTCTCTATTATCCACGCACCTTTTGTGTGTGTGCGCACAAGTGGTGTTGGTCCGTCAAGGTCGCGGTAAAGGAAAGAATGCAGCCGTGGAAAGGAATGCAGGGCTGATTAGCGCCGCTTACCTGTAAGTGAACTGGACGTGCCGGCGTGTGATGAGATCGAGGAAACAAGGGAACAATAGGACAGTAGAGATTCCTTTCCTCACCGCATTCCAGCGATCCTGCGGCCGGGGCCCCCCGCTCAGAGCTTTGATGAACCTTCCTTGCAGCTTCCTGGGATTGTCGCTCCTCTGCAAACACAAAAACACCACAAAGCGGCCGGTGAGCGAGGCCAGGGCAGAGAGAGCACGGCCCTCCTCAGGATGTCCTGTTTTGATTAGTGTGAGCATCCTTAATGCACCATAGAAATATTATTGTAACAAAGAGAAGAGCAGAGTGGTGACACATCCACTTCTTTCCACACTGTGACCTCTGGGGTCTGATGCGCTACAGTGAGCCAGAAACCAAATAGGTGCTCCTCACCCAATGATCCGACGGAGGAAATCATGTGAGGAAAACAAGGTGATTAAATGATAAGAGCCTTCAAGGCCCATCAACAGGTGGAAGCTTGTCGGGCCAGCGCTTTAGAACTTTTCTTAGAAGTACTTTACAGTTTGATGTCCGTTTTCAGACATATCAAAGTAGGTAAAGACCAATATAATTATCCTTATTGTGGGAATTAAACGGCTGGAGCCTCTTTTCCTCAACACACACTCAATGGGAGCGTAGAACACAAACCCAAAATCTTCTGCTGCTGCAAAAATAAAACTTTCAAACTCATGGGTTGTCTGTTTGACATGTTCTTACTGTCCTGTAAATCATTTAATGAAACCCAAACAGCTATTCTCATGTGTTATACCTTACTGAGATAAATATAATCAAGCTGCAAATCTGAAAATTACTCTTCTAGCATTTATTCTCAGAAAACGTTGAATCCCGTCGTCTGAAAATTCTTTATGCACAAACAATATTTTCCTAAAAGGAAACATTCTCGTTTTGTATTTTGGGCAGCAGCTCTTTTCCTGTGTCGTCTTTCTGCAGCCCCCACCACCACCACATCTTTCCTGTCTCCTGTGGAATCAGAGAGCGATGAGGCGTTGCAGCACAGTTTGTTGTTTCTCTGGCGCTTGAAGGCTTTAGTTTGACGGGAGGGCACCACTTTGTTCACCTCAGTGTCCAGAGGGGACCCCTGGGGGCCTCGGGGGCCTGGACGTCTCTGTCAGAGCTGTGGCAGGATTGGGGCAATGTCGGTTGGGGAAGGGGAGGGGGGGTACCGTTCACTGGGTCAGTGGACAAGCTAATCGATTTTATCTCCGTTTCACACATGACGCCAAACCCCTACTGACCTGATATTCATATGTTCACCGTTCAGAGGATTACGCTGCTTTTTTTTTTTATCCTCCTCCGCTTTCGTTCTTACTATTCCACCACATTTCGTGTTCCATACTTCTGTTTCTTCTCTGTTTTGTCTACATCCCTTTCACAGTTTCTCCCCCTCCCTCACTCCGTCCCATATTCGCCTTCTTTGAGGAGAGCATTTTAATTTTAGCACATTCATGCCCATCTCGGCTGGTTGGCGCTCCCCCCTCGAAAGAGCCTGATTGGCGGATGGAGGAGTCCTTGTTTTCTTGGCCATTCCTTTGGATGAAGCATTGGAACAAGGGAACGAAAGCTTTGGGAAAGGTCTGGAAACTTCCCATTCATCAGTGTAAGGAGACACTGCGCTGACAGTTAGCAGACGGCCAGCCAAGTACAACACGGGATGGCCGCGTGGGCCTGCAGTGCTCGGCTCAGCAGACAGAAGGAGCAAGACTCTACCGAACACCCCAACCGATCATATCGTTTGAGGAAAGTAACACATGTTAGCGTTTTAGGTATGTATTCTGGTCCTCCTGTGCAGGGTGACCCATGAACCAACAGTAGTATAAGTGAATGATTAAGGATCCAATCATAACTAATATAATCATAAAAAGGGCAAGAGCAGAAAACGGATAGCACAACTGACAAATGGTGATGACAGTCATCACCCACTGGATCAAACCGTCAAGTTATTTTAGCAGGTTTAGCAGATTTTTAAAAAATTATTTTTCCTGGTCTTAAAAGGAAAGCGTCTTGCCTTTCAAAACCATTAAAATGGTTTGTTCTCCGCTCTTCATTTGCATCATGATTTTTCTATTGATTGACCTCTACCTTATCCTCTTAGCCCCTCTGACACACCCTCACATTGTGCCTTTCCCATAAGCTACTGCAGCGGCGTAGAATGCTTGCATGCCCCCAAGGGGCAGTCGAACATGTACGAAAGCTAAGATTTATACGCACCCATAAACACATGCACCTAGACATGTTTGAATATTCATCCGTCCTTTGGACACAAGCCATTCACGTACATAGCCAGACATGTACCTGTGAGGCCGAGCTGAGATGGGACAGCACATTGGTAGGGCAGTTGGTGGGGGGGGGGTTTGCAGGTGCGTGTCTGTGTCTCTCTGCCCAGCCATCAATCGCTGCCATCTGACAGTTCAA
Source organism: Antennarius striatus (assembly GCF_040054535.1). Taxonomy (NCBI): domain Eukaryota; kingdom Metazoa; phylum Chordata; class Actinopteri; order Lophiiformes; family Antennariidae; genus Antennarius; species Antennarius striatus. Next base: position 18,878,813 of record NC_090781.1, on the reverse strand, counting down.
TCTGCGAGGGGCCGAGCGGAGCAGCCGGCTGGTTACCAGGACTGGTCATTACTGAGCATGGAGGCGGCCAATCGCATCAGCGATCAATGACAAAGGCTGTAGAGAAGGGGGGGGGGCTTGAAAAGTGAGGGAGAAGCAGAGGGAGGTCGGGTTGAGAAAGATAGAGAGTGAGAGAAGCAATGAAGATGTAGGGAGGGGAGAGGAGAAGTATGGCAGGATAAAGGTAGTTACGCCGTTGAAGGTCAGCTCTTAGCTGTGGAGCGGATGACAAACAGGCTGTCAGCAGCCAAGAAATGGAAATATTCATTCGATGCCGCACCATGAAAAATATGGCCCCCTTCACAGGTACACACTCCTAGATGCACACAGAAACAGTCAACGCCATAACAGTCTGAACAAGAGCAGCGGAATCCCTTATCTACAATGGTCGAGTCTCCTGCCATCTTAATGGTCAGCTCCGCCTGTGATGTAGTAAAAGTAGAATAAAAAATAACTGGCTGTGAATGTAAAAAAAAAAAAAAAATCAGTGCATGAAAAATGCCACAACCCCCCCCTTGACCCCGCCTGCCCACTGTGGGTAGCATGGGAACGGCCTCCACGGCGAGGTTCCTCCACTGGTATTTACCTAACCCGGAGAAGTCAAACGCAACCTCACCCCAACAGAAGGAACTGCATTTTCTTTTAGGTATTTATCATATTTCACAACCTATAGTGAAAGCTATTTTCACTTTCTCACCCTTTTCTCTTCAAAAGTTGTCTTTTAAAAATGTTGACACCGGGTTTAATTGATGACATGGGTGACATTGTTTGACCGGGGCTCTGATAAAACAACGGAGAGATCACCGCTCCCCAGAGGCTTATTATAGCTGGACCGGTCATTTATCCTGCACTATCTCACAGAAGATCCAGATCCTTCTCTCAAATACACACACACACACACATACACACACGGGCCATATCATCATGGACACCACTGAGTGATGATGACTCATTATAGTGAGTGTGCCCTTCGACCTCCTCCAGTCTTTATGGATCACCCTCTGGCAGGATCATATTCCCTAATGCCAAGTTCCTGTCCATCTGCCTGCATGTCTGTCAAACGGTCAGGCCTCTTAGAAACTCACTCTTTCTCACTCTCTTTCTCTCTCTCCATCTCTTTCTCGATCTCTCTCTTGCCTATACTCTCTTTTTCCCTCCCTTATATTTCACACACCAGTTCATTCCAGACTTCTCTGTCTCTGTTTATTATAATAACAAACAGGGACAATAAAAAAAAAAAACCTCCTTTTCCCATCACCAAATGTTTGAATGTGATCGTTTTCATGTGTTTTACAGTGAGAATAATGGACAGAAGTATTGATTTGATCCTGATTGTGTTTAGATTAGCTTGAGGAGAGCTTTAAAACGTGTCTGTTATCTAAGGGCGCTGTAGGCGGAAGCATTAATTGTACCTATTATCATAGCCCAACATCATTCGGTGTTGATACTGGTATGCATCAACACTTCAGTTGAATTTCGAGTAACCCAATGCATATCTTTGTATGTTAAGTGTCTCCCCCCCTCTCGTCGTTGCCGTCTTGATTCCTCAGTGGGCAGAGGAGCAGGGAAAGCAGAGGAAAGGAGTCAGTTTGCATTTCTACACATCGTCTTCTCTTTTTCTTTGTTATTTTGATAATCCAATACTACTACTGTGTCAAGGGTACGCAGCGTAGATGAGGCTGCTAATATGTTTTTCTGTGGCCGCTTGGATTTGATCCTTCTCTCGACAAATGCAATTTGTTTGGCCTGATTTGATCAGCTGCAACAACATAGTTGTGTGCAGACAGGAGCGCATAAACCTTCTGTACAATGGAAGCTAAAATGTTTTTTGCGTCTGTGAGGAGGGAAACTCTATTAGAGATATCTTGGGCCACGGAGTCGTGACGGCTCTGATTGAATGCTCTGTGGTTTGTTAATTCAATTCTTATTTTACCTATCCATGAGAGACGCCAACTCTGGGGGTTTAAAACTCGCTCTGAAAGGCACAAAACAAAGTCTGATTGTAAACCGTACAATTACATTGGCCGAAACTTTCAAACGCACTTCCTGATACAACATAGTCATCTCCCTTTGGACAGCAGAGAATGCTGCTGTGTAATTTTGGTAATGTTTTTGCGGAATAAGCATTGTTACATGTGTGCACAGTGCATGCAACTGGTAAAGTGGTACAGCTGCATAGCCAATTACATTTGGATTGTAGGCTTTTGATATGGAACAGACTGAATGGGATTGGCAAGCATGTATAAACAACATGAATAACATGAAAGTCTAGGAGAGCATAAAAACTAGATGTTTGACGGAGGTACTTACTGTTGAGTGTAGAGTCGAGGGATCTGCAGGGACAGAAGGGTTCTATTTCTTTGTCACAAGAACACAGTTGATCTGACAACAAGCTGAAATCACTTGTGTCAAAAACTACAACTATGCAGTCGTCCTTTCATCCAACGCTTTCACCAAATGTACAACATCTGCAGCGACACTGCAGCATCTCAGTAGCTTTGACGATTTCAAATATGATAAGATAGTTCATAGTAATAGTTCACGGTTTTCTCAGATTAGTGCAACAATGATCCTTCCACATCTCCTCAATAACATTTAATAACATTTAAACTACAAACTTGCTTTTTCTTCTGACTTTTAAAATTTGCAACAAAAGGCAGAATTTAACCGTACCAGTCCCCAGATTAAATCCTGCTGGAATTATGGCTGGCCTTGTGAAACAAGTGACCCGTTTAAATCCCCTTAAGGACTCAGAGATATGGGCTGTATGCTAGCTGTCAGACCGTCAGCCAGCCCAGAGCCCTGCAGATCAAATACAGGTATGATTTATGTCCCCTGTCCCAGATTTCACACCGCATGTTCTCCTGCACCGGAGCTGATGGTCAAACCCAAAAGCAGCAGTAATTTGTCTCCTTACATGTGTAGGAGGTGAGGGTCGAAGGTCGGGGAAATGAAAATGACCAGACCTGACTTAATTGTTGTATCTATTTGTGGTTTGAGACAGGATGTCTGTCTGTGTGTCTGTCCATCTGTCTTTCTCACATTTTGGCGCCATGTTTTGTTGTCAACGGGTCAAGATAAGTTATTGCAAAGCAGTGATCTGACCCTACTTGGTGAATAGATCTGTGTAGGTCAGATAGTATCATCATCACAACATGCAATCTGATGGAAAAGCTTCCTCTCATCCATCTGTTTCTTATTAAAGTTAATTTCTCATTTAAGTCCAGTCGTTATTATTGGTTTATTTATCATTTATTATTGGTTCATTTTTTTCATGCTGCAAAATACAATAAATGCTGTAAATTTTAGTAAATGCGGAAAAGTTTGGAATCAAATGCTTTAACACCTCCTTATATCCAATTTCCTCACCAGTTCAGCACGTCTGACAAGGTTAAGCCACAAAATGGAGAGACCTGCTTCCTGTGTGTGATTGTATTTATCATGCATAATTAGTAAGTTCTGCTCTGTCTATGCATGATGTCCTCTGACCCCCTCGCTCCCTCCCTTAACCCCCTATGCCCCTCAAGTATGACAGTTGATGCCAGACACCCAGATGTGCTGTCCAGAAAGTCTAGTTTCCGCTGCAGGATCAAGTGTCTTTGATTATTTAGATGGTTTGAGACCAACTTAATTTCACCAGGTAGACTTGTTCTTTGGAACATCATTGGTAAAACAATGACACCAAATTTTCATTTTTCTTTTTTAAAATTATAGACTGAGACTGGCCTGATCTGTGCTGCTTTAGTTGTAAACATATGCAAATACATTTGCCTCAAAAAAGAGAAAATATTTTTTTGTACCAGATTTATCTACTTGTTAGTTTCCAATTGTCTCTTCAAACATATACAAAACACCATGTAAAAAAACAATGCAAACACTAATAAAAACACAATGAGAAATGTAAATGAGATAATACTGAACTCATAACAACCTGCTTACAGAGGAAGTGACAATAGTGTGAAACCCTCAATGCAGCATTTCCTTAACTTGTTGATGCAACTGTAAAACTCCCCATCTGTGGTCCCTTTGTTGCCCAGGATATAGTTTTCTAATTATTTAAAACCTCCTGTAAATGTTAGTCTTTCCTTCTTCCTTTGTTTTCTCTCCTTTATCTTTTTCTCCATTTTTCTCCAGAGTCCATTGCTCTGGCTTATGTTTTTCCTTTTCCTCTGTTCTTGTACCTTTTTTTGTGCGTTATAATTCCCACCTATTATTTCTGTCCTGAGCCCTCATTAGTCATGTCGCTGTCAGCCGCCAGCTGCAGACACACACACACACACACACACACACACACACACACACACACACACACACACACACACACACACACACACACACACACACACACACACACACAGCCACATGTATTCTTGCACATGCACAGGTATGGAAGTCATCAAGGCAGGGTCAAAGGTCTGTCTCATTACCCAGCTCCAGTGAAAACTTTTGGTTGTGGTTTGCTTTATGCACCGGTATCAAAACGGTGGGGGGAGAAATGAGGAGAAGGAGTGAGATAGTTAATAGGACTGATGTGATTTTAGGAGGAAATTCGAGACAGGAGAATGAGCGACGGAGAGCGAGAAGTATAGTCAGGCGGCAGAAAGACCTCTGCTTCGTCTCATCATCTCTGGGGGTGGGTGTGCCGTGTGTGTGTGTGTGTGTGTGTGTGTGCGTGTGTGCGTGTGTGTGTGTGTGTGTGTGGTGGTGGGGCGTGTGATAGGGTTAGTTGGACGGTTTGGGAGGTTGAGCTCTGGCCATGAGGGACTACTTGTCTCACCCAGCCCTCGCCACAGATGCTGCTAGCGGCACACATGACCGGTGTTTCCTGACGTTAAACACAACATCTCTAAATAAAGTCATTAGGAGCAGTTCGACAGAAGCCCATTCATTCATTCATTCATCCTCTTCTGCTCACACACACACACGCACGCACACACACACTGCGCGGTACGTGATACTCTGACATGTGACATAAAGCAAAGTAGACGTGTGTGTGTGTGTGTGTGTGTGTGTGTGTGTGTGTGTGTGTGTGTGTGTGTGTGTGTGTGTGTGTGTGTGTGTGTGTGAGTGTTTGTGTTAGGGCATCAGCTGGGACCGGTCAGGGGGACACTGGTGATGCAGACTGACATGGGACATAAACACTTAGCGATATCATGAAGGGGTCCATTGTCTCGGTCGCCGCCACGGTCGTCTCTCTGTAATGGAACGTTCTGTCTCTGTATGTTTGTCTAATTGCTCAATCTGTCCCTCCGTCTTCTGATACGTCTATCTCAGCACTTTGCTGCATCCTTCTTTCCCTCTTTTCTCTTTGTGTTCTTTTTTTATCGATATAATCACCCACCGTTTGCTCATAAAACTTTTCATCCCAGGACCTGCTGGATGATCTGCCGACTCCTGGATGCCTGCGTCTGTTTCTCGTACACTCGTGTGCTCTTAACATGTTTTTTCCCTCTATCTCCTTGTCAAGTCATGTTAGTATTTATGATGCATGTTTGTGTTTATCCTTGGCTGTCACACGCCTGGTGTCCAGGAGAATGAGCTCACAACAGGATGACAAAAGGAAAAAAAACAGACCAAATGCAAGAACCGAACGAGGATTTGTCATTCTATGCTTCAACGAACCAAACTTTGGATTTTGGATCACAAGAAGTGTCACAGTTAGTAGCAGGTGGAATTGTTAACAAGTCCAGGGGTACAGAACATGCAAGGGAGTTATGAGCTGTGGGGCTTCAGAGATGCGGTTGAGCCCAAAAAGGAGGTAAAGGTGTGGGGAGGATATGAGATCTTTGGGGTCGAGGTGCCGGGACTGTGATGAGGTGTGTGAGATTAATGGAAGTAAAGTTGTAAAGAGAGGGGGTAGGCGGGTAAGGGTGAGGTGGCGAGGACATGCAGGGTAGCTGTTGAGGATTTGTGCTGTGGTGGTTTGCGTGTGTGGCGTTTTCTACCGTCTTTCTGTCTGTTGCGTTTTCATGCTCCTTTAGTCAGATCCTTAACCCGACGTCCCGTTATATCAACTTCAAATCCCCGCTGCGTAATCTTAAAAATAGGATGGATTATAAAATCCATACGTGGCTGTTTTATGCACACCCCAGGAAGGATTCATTCAACAGCAGAAACATGTGTCTGAAATGGAAAACAGAGAGTCCGAAACCATTAGGATGTCACAAGTCGGAGCTTTACAGACGAACAGAGCGTTGGAGGGAAGGTTTAAATTCATCCACGTCTCTGGGCTGTTTTTATGCTTCCTTAATTCACAGCTTCAAGCACCATCTTGACTTTCTTAGTTAGATACTACTTCAGATTACATTGTTGAAGTCCTTTTTTCATTCTTCACACTGCTGATTGTTAGGCTTGTCACACTTAAACAAAGGCAAACAGCATTTCAGCAGCTCAGACACTCACCGGGACTAACTTGTGTTGTTTTTTTTCATTTTCTTATCCTTTCTTCACACAGTTACCAGTTAGACTACTAACACATACTAAACTGTGTTAATAATCCAATTAGAGTAGTAAGTACTCCAGTGATTGACACTTAAGTCAAACACTGATGGGGTTTGGCGGCCACATCTTCTGAAGGACATTTCCATATGTCGTCTCTCTCTCTCTCTCTCTCTCTCTCTCTCTCTCCTAACGACTATTTGAACAGTTTCTTTTCGCCTCTCTCTCCTCCCTCGCCGATAGTGGCGATTTATTGTAGATGAGGTGTGGATGTTTGTCCTCTCTACACTTGAAGTGTGATGTGATTCTAAAATAATCCTCCCAGCACTTCACTGGATTGTGTTCTGCAGAACACGCTTATTGTAGCTGTTAAAATACATGCTGTGATGACTGCTGTGTGTATTTGTTTTATTTCAGTTTATTTATTCCACAGGAAAAGCTGAGATGTTTTATTAATTTAAAGATCCTCCAGCTAAAAGTCCGGGAGTGTTCATTTGAATTATCCATGATATCTATAAGGCCAAGAGCGTTTCTTTACACATTGCTTAAAGGCCGTATAATGTTTGTCGTTCCCTACAGTAGAAAATGTTTCAGGAACAGTCAGATGTTTGCAGACTGAGCGGAGCATCTTCTTGTTAGCTGATTGATAACTTGTATTAGTAGCGCTTAAAGCTTCCGGGCCTAAAGACTAAAGATGTTGAGGTTGGAGTTAGACACTTTTGAAATCAGTGTATATTTGACCAAAATTGTGTCAGAGTTCAACATCGTGGCCTTAGACCACAACGAGCCTGTTTATTATAGTTCTATTTTTAATTTTGCTTTTTTATTTAGAATTAATTTAATTTTTATTACTGAAATTATTTCATTTTGGTCATTGGTGTTCACCTGTCAGTCCCAACAAGCCTATAGTCTTAGATCACTGGCTGACATCAGTCAAAACTAAATGAATCATTCATATCCTGATATTCATGCAAATCACTCAGTTCTTTTCAGTTACATGATAAAGAGAAACAAGCTCAAGTTAAATTTTATCATGAAATTAAAAACAGTCATATTGTCGGGGTGTCTTTCACCTTGTCTGTAGCTTCTTTTTTTTTAGTGTTGATATAAATACATCATAGAAACACACACAATGGCGGAGGAGGGATAGATGTCAGTGGTCACAGCAGATAAGAATGACAAAGCTCTGCTCTAAGCCACGTCACCGCCGGGCCTCTCACCTGCCTGTCTGTCACACAGACGCATTCAACCATCACCGACTGATTGTTTGTAACCGTGCATGTGCGTGTGTGTGTGTGTGATTGATGCGCTCAACTTTATGGTCCCCCCCACCACCTCCACCGACACCCATCCACCTCTTATCCCACCTCATCCTGGACTGTCAAGGAAACATGGGGCCTCAGTAGATTGCGCCGGGCTCTCCGGGCCGGCCCTCGGCCCACTCTGTCTCTCTTTCTCTTCCCTGTGCCAGTCACCTACTGCTGTGGGAAAAGCAGAGGAGATGAGGCCTTAAAATACAGATCATTGTCCGCCTCCTAGATTAAAGCCAGAGAATGTGAGCATTGTCCACTGAATGGCTAAACCTTCCTGCTGTCACTCAAATGCTGCTCTGAGCGCTACTTCATGTCTAAGAGGCTTATCTGCTCTGAAAGGCCCCTGGCTGCTCTGGGGAGAGAGGACGTAATGAAGCGTGTTTTTTTTTTCCTCTGTAGGGAGAAACCTGCTGCTGGGGTGGATGCGGCGGTGGGTGGGTGGGTGGGTGGTAGGGGATTCAGAGGGTGGACGTGGCCAGTGGGACAGCTGCAGAGCCAGCCCCCCCCCACCACCACCATCACCACCCTTCCCCACTCCTTACCCCAGCAGCCTCCACCCCTTCTGACTGCCTCTCTCCAAAGAATTGCATTTTATCTAGTCTCACATGAAAGGGGAGCGCTGTATACGAGGCGTATGCTACTAAACCCGTTACCGGTGTGATGGAGGGACTTGGGGACATTATGCGGGGACTCGCCTAGGGACCTGCCTGTTGTCCACGCTCAGTCGTCTATGAGGATCATCAGCAGGCCGCTGATGTGGTCCTCTCTTTGTGCTCCGCTGTTTGAAAAGGGGAAAGTTTAAGTGCTGCTCGCATTCAGGGCTGAGGGCCGGCCAGGCTGGGAGGGTTAGCTAAGCCTCCTGGCCTGTGTGTGTGTGTGTGTGTGTGTGTGTGTGTGTGCGTGCGTGCGTGCATGTGTGTGTGTTTGTGTGTTTACATTATCATTGACTGTAAACTTTAAAAAAAAAACTAGGTTCCCTCACCAGAATCATGCACAGTGTGATCACATGGCTCAAATGAGTTATTTGATAAAGTTTTAGCGATCAAAATGTTTTGATAATGTCTTCAAATCATTTCACTTCATGGCCAATTTTCCAACGAGCTGCTCATAAGGAAACCTCATCTATTCCCACAGTACTCCACTTGTTGAATTATGGAACATCTGACATGATCCTTGCCACTGCTGTGTCGAGGGGGCACGTGGGTTTCCCCCAGTGGGTCCACATATTACTTTATGGATGATTTACAGAGGTCAGCAGACCCCGAGCCCCACCGTCCTGTTCTGTCCGCCGTCTCTGCGCCGCGTTTGACTTTGTGCTGCGACGGACACACCTGCTTCCTCGACGGCCTCCTTTGACCCATCAGCTCCGTCCAGTTCCTGCCTGCAGTAGCGCTGCTCCTGATAGTAAAGCAGAGATGCAGTTGGGCTCTTGGCACATACGTAGAAATGTGTTATAACCACTCCAAATGTTTTTGGGTTTGTTTGACCTTCACTGCCTCTTTTTTGTAAATATTTTGCTGCATGCATAACAAAGAGTTTCACTTTATGAGCACAGGGATGGTGCTTGCTTTATCGTCTCCCCTATTGGACCCACGAGTCCTATGTGCACCCTCTGACCTGGGCATCTTTGTGGGGTTAGGGCTGTCTGTGCCTATTCTGTGCTGTGTCAGGAGGTCGAGTGGGCTTAAGAGTCTAGAAGACCGGAGGGCTTGCTGGCTGGAGCGGGACGGGAGGGGGACGTTAAGTGGTGTGGACCAGCTGTGACGAGCAACCCAGCGGTCCATTTAGAACTCCAACCCCATGCCGGGAGGTGGTGCATCCTTACAAGCTGAAAGGACCCAACCCTGGTACCAGCACGCTCTTGGCTCTGTCAAAATGTCAAAATATGAATGTCCAAATGTAGAAACATGGCTTCTGCTGCATGTTAAAATGAATGGTCCAGGTGTCCCGCTGCGTACTATCATTTGTTTGTGGCTATAAGAGCTTGAAGGTACAGTCGAAAGATGAGGAGGAGCAACTCCAGGAGAATTTAGATGTGAAGCGCAGCCCGTTGTGCAACGATTTTACAACGTTCAAACGATGCCCTTTATCTCACAGACTTTTTGTCCATGTCAAGAGGATGAAAATCGGATTCCTGAGAATTTGAATGCTAACTAGAAAATGATTCCTGGGAATGATCGCTACATATCAGCGATTCACATTATACAATGCATCCATGCACCCAACAGTGATAGTTGCCACATTGTGCAGGAGACGGAGAGTGGATTTGAAGGTTCTTTTTCAGTAAACATTTAAAAGAGTGGAGAAGTGAACAAAAGCATTAAAAAGGAGCTGTTTTGTTGCCCCTTTTTTAACCTAAATAGGCGGTCTGTCCGACCGAGGCCTTGGCTTCAAAGTATTATCCCACACATGCAATTACCATTTCTATCAACTAGGGAGAAAGATTATGCTTTTTGGGTGTTCTTCTGCATTTCTTCCAGTGGATTCACTTGGTGAATGTGACACGTTTTGTGTCTCCCACCCCCTATTGAATTTTAAAGTTCTCTATTCTCTGAGTGAGTTGAGGAGAGTCCTACATGCAAGCTGAATAGACACTAAATCTTTCAAGGTTAGGACTTAACCTTCTCCCACTCTAATTCATTTTCAAACTTTAGTCTGAAGCCAATCAATATCAGATGATTGGTAAACAATGTGCAGTGTCTGATAGGCAGGTACCAAGGGCCCTCAATGGGATTGCAAATGCTTTGTGCGTCCTGAGTCGCTTTTGCTCTAAAGCACTGTCACAAAAAGTGAAATTACCATTCGCTTGGAATGATGCCATTCATCTTTGTCAGAGCGCCAAGCTCAGCACGAAAGCCGCTCCCCTCAAATTAATTCCTTGTTTTGCATCAGCTGAATTTGCCCAAATCCAGGAGGATGGCTCCGGCTACACCTCGCCTGCATTCTTTAATATGGCAATTCCAGCTGATTTCACTTTGCACAAGGCCCCACGGCTTTATTTGCTGCCTAATTCACAAAGAAAAGGAAGTAGATATGAAAATAGGTTGGGGAAAATAAGATAAATCTGGTTGTGAAATTTCAGAGACCCTGCATGTTCAAACTAGGAGAGTTAGAGTTGCAAAATATATATCGGTGGCTCCTGAGAGCCCGGTGCGATGTGATTGTCGATTTGTCATTTCATGTTACAAGAGTCCCTGTACATTGGTAATTTTATGTTCTTCCCAGAGGCTCTTAACCATGTAATAGAAAGGGAAAGCATTGTAGAATGAATGTCTGAGGTTTTCATTTGTTATCATGCGTGAGATACTTCACAATATGGCAAGACAGTTAATGTTTTTTCATTGAACAAGATTGTAAACAGAACACATTTCCTTTGTTATCACTTTTTTCATGCGCAAACCCCAACTAATGTGGATCACTGCAAATCACATTGTGTCGGGTCAAAGAACAAAAGAATTAAAGTTCCTGGAAGAATGTACAGTGCGCACTTGTTACTCGCAGTTAATGCGTTCTGGGAATCACACGCAAATAAATTCAAACTATTTATCTTATTTTTTACAGTAATTTATATGTTTATGAACCCTCCCCGTACTGATATTAAACCATCTTTTATCTGTATCACCTCTTTCAACACTCTTTTGTCTCACAGAAATGCGCTGCCTTCTGAGACTCACGGAACGTAGCACACTTCTGGGTACCGTCAGCAAATAGAATGCATGCACAGTATCATGTGACTACCTACTAAAAATCCATGATGAGGTAAAGTCGGGTGTGTTGATGCGTGAATGTGCGAATGTGACTGTACTGGAAATGTGACACTTTGATGAAGGAGTATGTAAAGTGGTAATGTCCCAACTTTTGGATGTTCGACAAAGACAAATGGTCAAGGCGTTTCCACTAGGGCAATGTGACGTGTTCTTTCCTCGCCTCTTTCCTATTATCTCTGAAGGTTTTAGGAAATCCAGTCGCCGCCATCATGAGCCATCTGGCATTTTCGTGGTCACATCTTTGTTGTTTTCTCTCTCCAGCTCATGGACATATAATCCCAGTGTTGCTTCATGATGTGGAGGCCACAGTGACAGCAATGATGTGATTTTAAAGAGCGGGTTGTCTTCTCCTTTCACTGCGTTTTCGCTGTTGTACTGCGATGCTAAAAACAGTTCCAAGGCTAATTTATGGTTGTTGTGACCATTGCCACTGATTTGTGATCCCCCCGTGTTTGTGTTTTTGGAACATGGCTTATTTTCTTCATCTTATCTGCATGCAGATGGACAACATGGTTTGACAGAGTTTATTTAGACGTTTGCTATTTCCGGCACCAAGTATGATGGAGTGCAATTACCAAGAATGTCAAGAGAAACCCTTGGAGTCAAAGGCCTTTTCCTGTCTCCCTCCCTGGCATGAGCAGACCAAAGTCCCATGTTCATACCCATGTATAGGTTTGGCTGTCATTTTTTGACATTTCTAAGCATAGCAAAGGAAGGTGTATGTCCGTGTTACATGTGCGCTTTAGGAATGTCAAGACGCTCTTCTTTGGAGGAATGTGACCGGCGATGATAGCAGTGGGAGACGAAGAAGAAGAGAGGATAGGAGCTGTTGGAGATAAGTAGGTCCGGTCTGAGAGACTGCTCTTCACCTCAGACACCTGCACCTCTCCACAGACCCTCATCAAGGACTCACTTTGTCCCTGGGCTGTGCCATTGTCTGCTGAAGGGTCCTTCACATTTTGCCCTGAATACCTCCCTGTGCTCCTCCAAGTGGACTCAGCACAGCTCCTCCGAAAAGATGGACAAAAAAAAAAACAGATTCCAAAGCGTTGGCCCCTTGGCATTCCCCTGCCTTTGGGGAGATAAAGAGGAGAACTTGAAGATGAGGAGGTTGGGGGAAACAGGAGACTTGCTAGGGGGTAGTGTGAGGGGTGGTCTCAAGGTCTAAGAGTGATTAGTGAAGAACAGAGTGGCGCTCCTTTTTCCCCTTTGGTCCTCTTCCACTGTGGTCACAGAGAAATGACTTCCACTGGGCTTACTGGGGGAGTGTGGGCAGAGAGGGAAGTGGAGGAATTATTCCCTTCAGTATGTCTGTCTGGACTATATTTAACCTGCTTGACAAGACGAATATCTCCAAGGGAATTCTCCCCTCTGTATAAATGAAGCCATTATACTCTGTTCTCTTGTCCTTTCCTTTGCTTTTCATTAGAAGCTGAGGGTTTATGGTGAAATTTCAGGAGGACATTCAAAATACAACCTGAGCAAAAACATGCAGACGTGCTGGGTCACTGCAAGCTGCGGTATGAGTACTGCAACTTCTAATGCTTTTTTTACACAAGGCAGGGATACATTAGTGCACAGCCACACAGAACAATAGATGTCACTTAGTCATGCATCCTTTTTTATGTAGCAGAGCACATATGCTCACTCAAAAGCGCACTGCCATTTATACCCATATACACCACACATACCGCACTTCAGTCGGGTATGTATGGCCAGTCAGTTCAGGCCATAAGAGTTGGAAGTGATTATGGAGAAATATGCCTTTCTCCCTGTAATGTCAGTAATAGGCAGCAGCACATCAAAGTCCGGGCCTGTCAGAATGATCCGGATCAAACCGGCCCCCATCTGGAAGCCATAACTGACTTTTCACTCATTTAAACACTCTTAAAACACACTGAACAGACATGGAGCTCCCGTCTTTGCTCACCACTCACCACCACTCATATCAGCACCCTCTGCCCACCGCATCTGTGTGCATGTTGCTCTTTCAATGATTTGCCCGTCTGCGTGTATTTTTGCAGTCGATGGTCGAAGTCCATATGTTTCTCATTTGTGTATTAGGCTACTAATTTTTGATGATGAATGTTTTCAGTCACACTTTTCACAGATCAGAAGAAATAACATCAATGCTGTGCCAATGAGGCTGTTTTGACAAGTCATATCCAAAGACTGCCAAATGCACAGCTATTTTTAAAGTACAAACATCTGTTGAATGACAAAATGAATGAAAATAACATTCTTCCAGGAGGGCATAGATTGCTTTTCTACTTTTTCAGAGTCAAAGAGTATCTTGTGTGTGCAACAATGACAGTCTAAGACAATGATGCAAATGACCTCCCTTCTTGCCTGCCTGCAGACACTGTGCTGACTGGACTCCTGGACATATATTATCTTTCCAAACACAAGTCGGACACAGCTCTAAGTGTATTTTAATTGGCTCTGAGCCACCTTCCTAAAGCAAACAGCTGATGGTGTAGCTGTTGGTGCGGTGTGCTTGGTTACAGACAGGGTGGCCTGTAGTCACGGTGGGGTGGAGTTCGATTGCCTGTCTGTCCTCGCCACCGACAATCAGTCCAATACAGGACTCCATTGTATGTGTGTCTATGTGTGTGTTTGCTTGATCTGACTGCACACGCCTCACTGCTGGTGTGGGTGAGGCATGCAGTGACTCTAGGGTGTTTCACATTTAAGACAGGCATAGTAATTTTGGTAAAAGTCCTAATGCCTGGTAGATAGCATCTTGAGTTAGAGTGCAAGTTATTTAATACCAACAATTAAAGCAGGCATGTCAGCAGGCAGCCCAGGCCCCTGCAGTGACCAGACAGGGAGTGGACCCTCTCTCATATCTCCACCAGACAGGGAGACAGGGGGCACCTCTGGCTCCAAAAACCGCTGATGCTGCTAATGCACGCTAGCTTTCATTTCCAATTTTTTTCTACTTTGTAAAAACACATCATCGAGAAGAAGTTCTCATTCCTGCTGACAAATTTGCAAATTTCCCTTTCACATTCTCTCCTTCTTCTTCATGCGTCATTTCTTTTATATTTTAAATTTTATTATATCTGTCGTTGAGTCAAAAGCAAGACCTCTTTCAGGTTTGTAACATGAGGTCAAGATGATAACGCAGTGGAGTGACGGAAGGAGGGATCACTAGCTAACGAAAAACGTTTTAGTCTGAACTCGGCGTATGGAAAAAAATCCCTGAAAATGTTTAATTTCCAAGAATCAACATGGTCCAACTCCATCCTCATAAAATCTAGAGACATCCATTATAAAACACCCGGGCCCTTATGAACTGCTTCACCCAAACCCAGCAGCGTAGCCATCTGCTGCCCAAGTTCCCTTTGGAAGTGTTTTAAAAACAAAGCAGGTCTTCGCTTCAACCCCATTAACTAGTTATAATAAACAAAACAATGTGGTTTTAATGGATGGCAAGTCCCGTTCCCATTTTTTCCCCTCCCAGCTCTGGTCCAGAGCGACTGGCCAGTGGTGGGTTTCCCATGACTGCAGCGTGTAGTGTCACGATGATGGATGAGCAAGGTTGGTGGGGGCTGCCTCTTGCCCCTCTCCTCTGGGATGCCCCGTGGACTGACAGGCACATTGTGGCCCTCGATTCATGCTGACACACAGCTTTGCCTGCTGGCACGGCCCTGGACGGCCCCAGAAAATGCCCGTTTTCGAATTTTGCATTCTAGCATATGTTGCCTCACATGCAGACACAGAGGCGCGGACACGTATGCAGAAGCATGTGTGGCGTGTTAGCAACAGGGTGCGTACACTCCACTCATGTTCCTCACCTGAGGTCAGAAAACGGGGATGCAATTCATGTCTGTTGATGGGTAGGCAGATATTTAGTTTTGCAAATGTCTGCAGCTTTTGGTTAGTGTGCACAGACCCCCCCCACTGCTCCACCACGACCACCATCACCCCTGTTTACCTGAGGACCCCAGCTGAGCCCTCAGCGGGGGACACATTAGCTTCCTGATGAATAAGCACCAACAGGAGCCCAGCAGCCACAACACACGCTCCCAGCACCATTACACAAGCTTTAGAGTGACATGCGCTCACACACACGCACACACGCACGCACGCACGCACGCACACACACACACACACACACACACACACACACACACACACACACACACACACACTCTGTCCAGTACTCTCTTTCCCTCACTCTGTGACTCACTCGAACACACAGCACTCCTCTGGAATAAAATTCTCCCAGCTAGTGTAAAACAATCCAATAACAGCACCTCTCAAAATAAAACAATAGCTCAACTCATACTGGTGTTGTAAAACAGCTCAGCCTTTATGTGCGTATGTGTAAGTGTGCTGTAAATGTGCCCTTTGGGTTACAGCCCATTTTTCCTTCACTGGGTGATTTTGGGATTATAGTAATAGCAATAGCTGGTGTGTGTGTGTGTGTGTGTGTGTGTGTGTGTGTGTGTGTGTGTGTGTGTGTGTGTGTGTGTGTGTGTGTGTGTGTGTGTGTGTGCGTGCGTGTGTGTGTGGCACGGTTAATTCAAGTGTGTGTTGCGCACATGTTTTCCCCACATTGTGTTTTATGCACAGAACATGCTTCTGGTTCCAGTTGCTGCATAACATTGCTCAGCCAAACGGGATGCTTTGGGAGGTCAAGGGTTATTTGAATATAGTGATAAGGTACCAGACTCAGACAGACATCACAAGAGTGTGAGCGACCATGACCCCCGCGACCCCGTTCAGCGTGTTTGTAAACAGGATGTCATTAACACTGGGAACCAGCCAGTCTCACAATGACTTTTGTCTCCTTTTCTTTTCTTTTCTTTTTTTTTTTTGAGAAGAGGGTGGAGGAAGGGCGGGGAGCCCAAGAAAGCGAGAGAGGGTGGCGACGTTGAGGTTGATAAAATTTCAAATAAAACACTTCCAAAATCAGCACCCTCGCAGCTTTCTCAGAACTTCCCTTGTACTTTTCTATTCAAAAAAACATCCAGGTTAACTTTTGTCGCATCAGATAAGCGGCAGCTAGCGTGAGGAAAGTTATGGTTTTTGGCGTTGCTGCTGTACTAATGCAGCGGTGGATTGTGTGAAGCTGTATTAAGTGCACCCAACTGTCAGCTCTTATTGTAGTGTCAGTCCTTCCTTGTAATTAGTGTCCTCAGCAGGCAGGAAGTGGGCCTGGGCTGGACTAATCTGTCAGTGAGGCCAGACCATCCTCGCCCCAGTGACTGTTTCCTTAGATAAACCCAGAGCCCTTTATCTAGAGGAGTTGCGACACTCAGGGGGTCTGGGAAGTCCCTAGTGATTCACATACTACTTCATGGATCTACATTTTATGTATCTAATCCAAAACTGGATGGAATTTATGTATAGGAATTACACCCATTATCATAAAAAGCGATTAGTGATTTGATTTGCAGTGTGTGGACACTTCTACATTCACATCGGGGTACTGATTGCTTCGGTGACAGGTGTTGATTGAGCATTAGAGGGAGGAAGCGTAGTGAAGGACACTTCCTGGCAGACATTTTTATCAGAGAGGGAGCGGACGGGTCAGAGAAAGGGTGGATGAGGTTATCGCAACGTGGTGGTCGTGTACTGTAAGCGACTGGTGCGGCGAGAGGCTTCGGCGGCCTGGCACTAGCCCAAAGTTGCTGACCAAGGTAGTTGTCTCGTTCATGTAAACACTACGTGAATTATAGCTACATGTTGGGACCATCAAGTGCAGAAGTTGTTTTTTTTCTACATGGTTTGTACTGTTCTGCTGTGGTTCAACAGGTCACCAAATAGGTGGAAGGGCTTTCTCCGGTATGTCCAAGCAGGACCCCAGGTTGTTTGTGTATTGTCTAAGGGCGCTGACACATCCTGTAAGATATCTCATGCTTGTCTGTATTGCCAGGCGGTCTTCAGTGATGAATGTGTGAAGCAAACAGGCGATTCAAGAAGGAGGATGTATAGTTTAAAGACGTTTTAGCTGATTTACACAGCTGTCACAAAAACAAAACTAGGTAACAGGCTCTGTCAGAAAAAAAACGAAAGTGAGAGAATTGGAAAGGGAGAGTGATGGGGGTGATTTTCTTACCCCGTTCCCTTGTCTGTACTCTCCCTCCTCCATCCTTCTCTTCCTCCTTTCCTCCCTTTCTCCTCCTCTCATGACCAGCAGGGTCCAATTCCTCTAGTTGAGCGCTCAGGGCTAGGACTGGGCTGATTAGACCTGCACCCCCAACTGGGCTTCGCCGAAGACTCGTCAGCAGGACGACTTCAAATGCACCTCGCTCCTGCCACCCCAAATAAAACCTGACTGGTCCTAATGGACACGTTTTAATCTCCCTGGGTTATTTGAAGATTTCTCCAGCCTGCTGCTGGCCACAGCAGAAACAAATTCCTCTGGCTTTGTTGATTAAACCACCTCCTCTCCACCGTTGCTTATCATCCAGCAACGTGCCGTTCTTTTTTAATTAAAAGTGAGACACCACAAGTGTGCAATTAACAGCTGGTAATTAAAGAGCTCTCCAGAAGTGCAACACTCCACCTTCATTTCAATTATATAATGGACAAGTGGCTATTTGATCTTCAAATTAGTGAAGTCTTGTAATATTTGTTTTGTGGCAGATTTAGAGGGTTAATAGTGGCCTCTCTCTTCCATGATTGATGTAAGAGCAGAAAGAGGGATATTATAAACCTGGAAGAGTCCATCAGGAAATGCAAATCACACCTTCATGTTAATGAGCAGGCAATGGGCCGGGCTGGCCAGCCGTATAGCGTTTCAAGTGTGAAAAACAAGCGCCCACTCTGCCGCAAACTGATTAGTACATTTGAATTTGAAAGTTTAATTAACTGCTTCTAATACAGATCGTTTTGGAGAGTGACACATAACATTAAGTTGTTTGATACTTAATTTGGCCGCCTTTTGATTGCAAAGCAAGCATGGGTAAATTTGCAAAGCAAGTAAGCAGTGAGCAGCTATCCCAAAGGAAGCAGAAGCCACACACTTAAAAACCTTTGACTGATAACTGATGAAAATGTATTTAATGACCGTTGTGCTCTTTGAGCGTGTAAAGCGGAACACTTGTTCACTTTTAATTACAATTGATTTTCATCTATGTACATGGCTGTGGTATTGTTAGTTTGGAGTTTGCATTCTTTCACTCGGTGCAGTCCATCAATATGAAAAAAGTGGGTCTTGATTGATTTTTTGGCTCCTCGAGCGCATGCAGCAGTTTGAAATGAGGCGATTATTAATTTGCTGCCACACTTTAATGTCTTTGGGGGATGTTTTCCGTTCAGGCCCTTTTTACCAGATTGTCAATGTATCAAGTGGATCAAAAGAAGTTTAATCTTGTGCTGTTGTGATTTCTAATTGCATTATTTCCCTAGTTAATATACTTCTTATAAAAGTGTTTTTCTATTACAGCAGAGTGCCTTGCCTTGCACTTTTTTTAAGTCACTAAAATGTTGTAGATTTACATAATCAGACCTATTCTGAAATAACGTAAACATTCTTTCACGTAAGCCCTAGGAAAAAGATATCAGGATTTAATTGAGTCACTTTGCTCAGTTAGAGATGTTAAAAATGAAGAAATGCAATTTTAGAAATATTAAAAAGCATTTTTTTTGTTTCCAACATACCGAGGACTAAAAATCCTCTTGAAGAAATAGTGCAGTATCAAATCTGAGATCTCCTGGTAATCTGTTTGACTTTTACTAAACATGATCGCGTTTGAGCAATCTGTCATTAATTCTGCAGTCCTGCCTCTCCAAATACATACACACCAGAAAAACCAAAGAGAAACAAAAAGCATGAAGTCAACAGGCTCAAGTCAATCAAGCATGTCAGATTTTTTTCGTTGGTGAATATTGGCAACTCATTGTGAAATAAACACTGAACATTTAAATTCAAAACAGGTCATTATGGATGATTCTTAAACAAGATGTCAGTCATTAAAGGAGGCCATGTGGCTCTGCTTAGAGTCCCTGCTTGCTTGAATTACGTAGAAGAAATTCGATTTTTGGGATCATTCTCATCCGTCTGAATGACACTTGTTAGCGGACCACAATTCCCATCAACCCCCTGAAGTAGTAGTGATGTGCTTTGTGTGTGTGTCTGTGTGTGTGTGTGTGTGTGTGTGTGTGTGTGTGTGTGTGTGTGTGTGTGTGTGTGTGTGTGTGTGTGTGTGTGTGTGTGTGTGATCTCAGTTTAATCTGGGTTGCTGTTACTGTCATGTTCCTCTCCCTCCCTCGTTGTCCTCCCGCATTCTCACCTCAATCTCACTGTCATTTGGCAGCAGTCACTCCCCATTTATGTCACTGCTCCCCCCACCCCATCACCCCTTACTCACATGGACATGTTAACACACAGCCATTCCTTTAAAGGCAAGCGAGTCAGAGAAATACGGCCGCTTTATTATTTTTTTTCTTAACTGTTTCATATTCTATGAATGTAAACAAATAAAAAATTAGAATTTTCATCCATTTGTCTTCCACCTGTTTCAATGCATTAAATTGAAACAGGTTTTTAATATTTTATAAATTGAGCAATTTGAATATTCATATATATCTCATAAATTAATTAAGAGTAAATCCAGCTTTTTTTTTTTAAGTCTTCAAGCATAATTAATAAAATCACAACAGGACAACATGTAAACATTAAAATGTTAATAAATGTTAATAAAGCATTAGATTGATGGATAAATGTTCCTCTTGGTCTTGACTGTAGCCCACACTGTTCATCCACACACCCGCTCAGAGATATGCAGTACTCGAGCACTACTGTATTGCCGAGTTAAATCACCTCCTGAATAGAGGGAAATCGACATCTATAACAAATAACATAAACATCTTCATGGCTTCGAGGGGGATTTTGTTGCTCGAGGCTCATGGCCGAATGTTAGCCTTCCAACAAGCACTAAACAAACATCCTCTCCTGGACCTTTCCATGCTCGGGTCTATTCCACATGTCCCACTGTGGTTTGGAAAGTCTCTGCAGGCGAGGACATTATTGTATGTAACAAGTTCTGTAACAAAGTTAAGGTGGAATTGGCCTGCTGCTGCGGTGGTGCTTGAGGCAAGCGTACCCAGCCAGTGGAAAAGCAACCCTCAGACAAAGTCTATTCATATCCAGAAATATTAAATGGAAGATGTCAGGTTGGTAGTAGGTGGTCAGCTTGTCACATTAAAAATACTCTTGCTTTCCAATTGTTTTTCTTTCTTTACCATGCACAGACCTAGTTTCTAATTGAATTCAACTTTTTTAAAGGAGTTTCCGGCTTGCTGCCTTGAATTTAAGCACATTCAGACTTCTTTCAGTCTCCATATGCTCATGCGTCTGAAAATTGCAAAAGGATTCTTTTTTTTTTCTGAATTCTTGTGGCCCATTATTAAACAATGGTTGTATTGGTGCATTCTAACCTTTTGTGGTGCCACAACAACAAAATCAACCGTTCCTTTTCAACAGATTCGAGTGGCAACCTGAGGTGAGAGATTCAAGAGATGAAGTCAGGCAAAGAAATATGAGCTGAGGCTTTTTAAAAATCTGTTATTTTAAGATATTTGAATTTCTAATACCATAGATTCTTTTTTGCTAACATGATGTTTCATAAAATGTCTGTGTGTGTGCGTGCGTGCATGTGTACGTGTGTGTGTGTGTGTGTGTGTGTGTGTGTGTGTGTGTGTGTGTGTGTGTGTGTGTGTGTGTGTGTGTGTGTGTGTGTGTGTGTGTGTGTGTGTGTGTTGCTGGCTTTGTGGCCTCCGGTGTGTGTTTGAGATGTCCAAGTGAAGAGTCTGAGTTTGTCAGATGCCTCAGCCCTGAGTTGAGGGCCATTTGTCATTGGTGGGATTCATTATTCGTGTCCCTAACTCCCCTCAGATGGCTACTGTGATCACCATTGACCGCCCCCCCCCCGTGACAACCACGGCACCTTCATTATGTCACTGTGGCCACACTGCCACGGCAGCAACTCTCTAACTGTCTGGGTGACACCCCTGGGTGGGACTCCAATCTCTCATCTGGAGGCCTGCCTGTCAGGAAGGTTGTGTGTGCGTGTGTGTGTGTGTGTGCGTGTGTGTGTGTGTGTGTGTGTGTGTGTGTGTGTGTGTAAGGTGTGTGTGTGTGCGCGTGTGTGTGCGTGTCTTGTTTATCAGTTTGTGTGTCTGAATAAATATCTGAATAAATATCTGAATAAATCGATATGAAATTTATTGTTGGAATTGTTGTTCAATTCATTTTAACAGATTGTTTGCCTGATTTCTCCGGATACATCCACTCGTCTGTTTCCTGTGTCAGAAAACACACTTCTGTTCCAGAATGGCACCTTTTCATCAATTATCCATTAACAATTCTTCAAATACACAGACTGGCCGTTGAATTAATGGAATAATTCTCCATTTTGGTGTGTTTCCTGTTATCCATTCCTGTGGCGTATTATCACATTCTCATTCCCACTGGGATCATTTCAGATAGCACAGTGGACACTGTTATACTATTAATCCCCTCCTATTTTCTAATCAGCAATTATTTAATTATGTCCCATTAGTTGGAGGGTGTTGCCAATGTCTGCGCCCTGGGCGTTTAGCCCCTGCTCTCTGTCAAGAGGGGACCCAGAGGGCCCTGCAGAACGCCTGTGATTAGTGTTGCGTCTGCAGAGAGGTGACAGAATCCCTCTTCAAATATTTTGTCTTCATTTTACGGCTCTGAGATGCAATTATGGAGCAGCAGTTCATTACGGCGGCACGCGGCGCTTCATGTTTTATGCATGCCGCCTCATTTAGGGCCTTTATTAACGAGTAAGGTCTGACTGCTGCTCGAGACGATATTGCCGGCTGCCCTATGGCCACCGCCGCCTTTATAGGCGTGTGCTTCTGTGTGTGTGTGTGTGTGTGTGTTTGTGTGTGTGTGTACACCGGTCATATGAGTAAGCAAGAGTGACGAAGGGAGTAAAACAAATAGAGTGGACGAGAACGAAGGCTAGGTGGAATATAATAAAGAAAGAAAAATGTGATTGAGGGGAAAATGAATGAAGCCGTGAGTGTGTGTGGTCAGTGTAGTGGTCACTTCACCGCCGTGGCCTCTTTATCCCAGCAGCTGGCCTCATAACGTAGTTCTATAGCGCCGGGTTCGGCGCAGGCTTTAAGGCGCTAGATTGAAGGGGTGGGGGCAACAGGGGTGACTAACTGCACCTCCCTCTGCAGAAGAAAACTCCATCTGCATCCAACATTGAGACAGATGAGGCCAATTTGGCTCCTTAAATTTCTGGGCTGTGATGGATGTGGAGAGGCTGAGCACAGCGAAAGGTTCATAGAGGGGTGTGAAGGGAACGGGGGAGAGAAAAGGGAGACAGGTGAGGAAAAGGGAGAAGGAGGGAGAATCCAGGGTGAAAGACAGCGGAGGAGGAGAGGGGTGAAGGAGACGTAAATCCGAACATGAGAGGTTATCGCTTATATTGGATTATTGACCGTATTGGCGTTTCTGTTTTGTTATCACACACAGAATATTATATTATATTATATTATATTATATTATATTATATTATATTATATTATATTATAGAAAGTAAATGTTTGAAAAGTTTCAACTTAAAAATGGTGGAAAAGTTCAGCTGGACTTGAATAGACTGTGAAAAGTTGTGACAGCGTTGCAGAAAATTTCCAAAAGTCACGTGATGCGAACCCCTGAACGCACAGTTTAAGGTAACAAACAGCGGTGTGTAATTACGTGTGGAGCCTAAATACAGTTATGTGTCGACACGGGCTTTCCAGATTTCAGATGAAGGAAATTCAAAGCTAATGCACCATTGCAGGAAATTTGTGTCATCAAAAATTGAATTTGATGGAAAATTTCTGTTGGGAGGGCAGCCAACGACATAATGCACTCAATACCCACTGGGCTTTTTCTTTTCTTTTCAATTCCATAGCATTCAGTGTTTGTTTAACAACCAATGCAAACATGTGGGGATGAGGTTATTGATTTACTGATATACAGTACGGCTCTTTGCATCTGATCTCAATCAGGTGTGTGTCTGATTGTTCTTGTCAAACACTTGAATGTGCCCGACTTGTTCACTCGACTACAAAAAAGCAACCTTTTTTTTTTTAAAGTTACAAATACAAATTTCATGTAGTCCGGTTTGATTCTTGCCAAGCTTCATCTGACTGATGACCCTCTCCAGCCAGACTGGAGCTCCCATCTGTGCCGCAGATTTGCCATCCTTTGATAAGAACTACCATCCTCAGGCCTGCATAAATATTATATCAAGTTTAATGGCCATTGTCAAATCCATCTAATTGTGTAATGTTTTATGAAGACATCAAACTTAAACAAAGCACATATGTTATCATTTCTGTTAATGGCTGGGCAGCCTGGGACGGTCTGGGCTGGCAGTTTTGGTACCCAGGGGCCCTTTCACAGGGCTTTTGGGGTGGGGGTGGGGGGGCAACCCAGTCTGGATATACATCTCCCTCTGCTCTGCCTAGACCTGCCTCACTCACATTTCATCAAAGGAATCAATTTTTCAAATGCGCACAACTGTGAGTCATAATTATATTAGAGCCCGATGGCAGTTAGCCATAACATGAAAGAGAAAGAAGGAGAGCGTGTGTGTGTGTGTGTGTGTGTGTGTGTGTGTGTGTGTGTGTGTGTGTGTGTGTGTGTGTGTGTGAGTTTGTGTGCGTGTTGGGTGCATAGTTGCATCGGTTCAAATTGTATTTTTACCATTATAACTTTAGATTAAACATGTTGCTTCTATTTTGGAAGACATCAGTCTCAAAAAGATAGATGTTAGGTCGGAGGAACATCAGGATAGTTGAAAGGAGCGGTGCAGAACAAATGAATCAAAAAGCTTGGGATGTGCGACACCTTTGTTGGGTGGTGGTGATAGGACTGGTTCAGAGGTGGAGATGGGAGAGATGATGGGATTAAGGGTGTTTGACATGTTCTCTCCACTGGAGGATAAAACAGTCCATGGTCTTGAAATGAAGACATTCATGCTTTAAAAATAAATTCACATATTATAATTTAGTTATTTTTAGCACCCGCCCCCTCTCCCCCACCTATTTTTTTCCTTATTCTCTATCAGTGTCAGTTGGTGAATCAGACACCCCCTTCCAGAGCCCCCCCACCCCCGTCTGATGTATGGCCTGTGGAAACAACTCGAGCACCGGGTTGTTATTCTGTTTGCTTTACATTTGACAGGCTTGAGTTAGCGTCCGACTGGGATCCTATCTCATTAGGCCAAATGCGGGGCTAAAACAATCATCAAAATCATTTGGCAACTGGCATCCCACTTAGGAACACCTGTCAACGTTACAGACGGAGGAGAAACTCGGCACATCAAACTCAGGACCGGGATTGAACCTGGGAGAAGGACAATGATGGAGGGAGGGGGAGGAGGCCCATATGCTCCCTGTCGTTGGCGTTAATGATACGGAGTGGTCGGTTTATGTGGAGGCTTCCTGGTTGATGATATTGATTGCGGTTTTAGTACATAAACTCTTGTGCGTGCGTGTGTGTGTGTGTGTGTGTGTGTGTGTGTGTACGTGTGTGTGTGTGTGTTGCACATCCATCTCTGCATTCATTAAGACTTCATTCATTTACATTTCATTAAAAATAAATGTGGTTTCTTAATCCTTCTTATTGATTATCCCAAACAGCCACAGTAGTAGAAGCACAGCGATTTGTCTTTTGGAACAAAAGCTGCAGGAAACCTGCTTTAGTGCGCGAATGTGAATCACTCAGTAGCCTAAGATTTTATGAATTTGCGTCTCCTCTCACTCTCCAACGCTTTATTTTTTCTTCCTTCGTGCAAACACTCAGCCTTCGCACGAACCCACCTCTCCCTTTTCCTCCACTGTATCGTTCCCTCCTCACCCTGTCCAAACATACATCTTTATCAAGCGGCTGTTGTCAGACAACATTAGATAATTAATAGGCCATTTGTCAGGCCGGTGAGAAACATGTTAAAATCCCAGAGCAGCTCCCCTGATAAATCCTGCCGCGCACATAGACGCCTTTGTTGTGTCAGGCTGCCGTCGAAGCTGCAGATTTACCATTAAAGGACCCTCATTATTAATCACAACTAATGCTAATTAATTGTGTGTCTGTGTGTGTACTCAGAGGGACCGTCTCTGAGTTTCAGTTTATGTATGTTAATTGGTAACTCGGCCCAGAGCCCTTAATGGACTGTTTTCCATTTGGAGCAGTTGGCTAACACAGAGGTGAAAAAACATAGACAATGCTCTCATTAATTAATACTGCGTAAAGAGTGCTCATGCTTTTGTTACTCTCTACACTGTGTGTGTGTGTGTGTGTGTGTGTGTGTGTGTGTGTGTGTGTGTGTGTGTGTGTGTGTGTGTGTGTGTGTGTGTGTGTGTTTAAACAACGTGTGTATTAGGAGCAGATGAATGTGGAGATTTCTGATAACAAATGCACAACGTTACCTAATTTTATTGTTATTTAAAATCAGCACCGTAAGGCAGGATGTCTCAGGTTTCTGTAAGCAACAGGCAAATATGGTAATGAAAGTATATTATAATAAAATGTAAAATAATGTTGAGGGCTTTTTTTTTTTTAATTTCTATTTACAGTCTATGACAACATGAACATCTGTCGTAATTTAATTTCGGTTTAATCAACAACTATATCGTTATGGATTTCTGGTGTTAGTCTAAAACCGTTTGGCTATAACTACCATTAATGCGCTGAGCAAACATAGTTCCTGGTTTGTTTCAATCAGAACCGCAGTCACCTCAATGGACCCGCAAACCAAAAGACTCCCCAAAAGCGGCACTAAAGCCTCCATTAAGCACAAAGACAGAGTTAATTACGAAGCTTATTGCCTCTCCTGAGGGCATGGGGCTCCAAACACTCTCCTATACACCCTGCTGAGGGAATTTGGACATAAACTGATGCACTGTAATTAACAGTGCCTAGAAAATCAGCAACAGCCATTCGCTGTTTGGCAGTAGGTGTGAGAGTGTTAAAATTAAGGAAATTCTTTTTTTTTTTTCATTTGAATTCAATGCCTGAATCTCCCTCAAGGTATAACAGTTTGGGGTTTTTTTTAAGCCAAATTAATGTACAATCACATCATTCACCCCCCAGAAAATACATACTTCTGGTTCTGGTACGCCAGCACAAACATAGTCCTGGTTATCCTGGTCTATAGATAGAAATAGAAAGCTGCAGAATGATGAATAGCACTATTTCAGACTTTAGATGTGATGATAAATGGGGGAGGACGAAGGGGGGTGTCATGTGTGATTATGTTTGACCTGCAGTACAGGGGCGAGCCCCTCGTCCCATTTGTCTGTTATCATAGGCAACAAATTATGTCCACAGATAAGCATAAGGGCCAGTCCTCAAAAGGTGAGAAGTTCATTTCGATATTTCATGATCTACGACGCCATCAGTCAAATGTTACACCTCTATAGGCCACATGAAGTGATCTGTTGATCGGGTTTAGGTGATGAAGATGACTAATGTCCTCATCTAATAAGTCACAGTATTCTGGTCTAATTATGACAAATTTCATTAAAATAATTCTGTCAAATATAAAAAAGAAATTCTTGAGATTATAAAGCATGTAAAGTCTATGAGAGTCAGTCGTGAATGATTACAGTTATGTTTTGTTCAAAGTGGAAACCCACACCTCCTGGGAAGCAACCCAACAACAACCAAAGCCCAGTGCAATCATTTTTGATATGTCTTGGACCTCCAGAACTTTCTACAAAGTGAAGGTAGTTAAAACTTATCAAATCTGTCAACGTGAAGTCTTCTCAGGCCCCGTCGACTTGTTTTATACGTACCGATAGTAGTTAACCTCTGACGTGGTTGGACGTAGATGTCCTGTTGACAAATGTATCTCAATAACCAATCGTGACCAGGGAAACATGGAAGAAGGAGTGTGAAGGACAGCGGTACAAAAGAAAGAGAAAGGGTGGGTTAACCATGTCCACAGGTAGGTTATTTCTCTGTAAACATGTGTATCCATTTGTCCCGTGGGTGCTTCCCCCTCGCCGTCCCGTGTGCAGTGGCTGGAGCACACCTCCATTAGGGGCTTTGTCACAGTGATTAATAGCTCTTTCTATCATCTTTAATTCACTCCCTGATGATGAGGGCCCTGCGCGCTGCTCGGGGTAATCGTGTGATGTATGAGTCAGCCCAACACCCCGTAGCAGAGGTGAAAATCATTCCACCCAAGCAGATAGCCGTCCTGGGAACAAATGTTTTTCCTTTTTTCCCTCTAAAAATTAATGAATTAGGCGTATAGTGCGAACATTTAAATACATGGGATGTGTCGGCGTGTTGTGTTTTTTGCAAAGGGCCGTGATGTATTTTCATATGTTCCCGAGTGATTTCGATGACGAGATAATATTGTTTTCCTCATTATTTTGTGGTTAATTATTTGTGTTGTCTTTGGCATACATCAACTTCAAAGTTTTGCTTTTTTTGAAAGTCACATTTTTGTACTATCACAATGTGCCATCAGTGGTAATGATGCAGTCGATGATGCCACGATGCTGCTCCCAGCTGGAGTTCCCCTTCTCTACCCAGAACTCTCTTTGATGAAGGGCGTCAGCTTGCTGCGATGAAGTAACTTGTGTTGCTGAAAAAACAAACAGGGCTATTTGCTACGAGTGTGCACGGACGTTAAGACGTGCAGACGTGCTCACGGCAATCCCATCATGTGCGTTCCTGCAGCTCCACGCCTCTTGCAGAGCTACGGACTTTGACGTATCAATCATCTGCACATGAAACCACAATTTTTAGAACTCTGAGCATTGAATATTTGCTTTCGGCTAACGTTTACCTTACAGAAATATATATGTTTATGAGCTGAAATGTTTTCATTGAGTCCGCCGGACCAGGGGAATTCCTGGTCTAAATCAAATATAAACTTGGAGACGGGCATGAGGGGGGAAATGTTAGTAGAGAAACAGCAATGAAGGGATACAGTTACCTTTAAAAGCTCTTGTCCTTCTAACATATGGCAAGCTTCACATCCAGGAATAAAAGCACGTCACACATTCTTTGTGCTGAAAATCATTATACTGACTTCCAGAGCCACACTGGGTTTCCTGCCTGGCCCGGTTCGTTTCAACTGAATCTTTCCCTTCAAATATGCTGTGCCAACATGGTGTGTGTCAAACACAATAGTTTCACAGGCACCGCCATCAGGTAACGCTGCAGGAAATGGATGTGAAAAATACTGGAGACGTGGATCAGATTCGACAAAGTGCACATATGTACCGTATCACTCGGAAATCTCGGCCAGATCGCTGGAATAAACCGCTGATTCAGCACAATCTGTCAACATTTTGACATGTGTTAGACTTCCAACCAGCAGACGAAAACAGCTCGTGTACTACTTTTGAAGTAGTCACAGACGTAATACTTTGATCTTGCCAAAGTTGAGGTTACACATAATTTAACATATTTATATGCCTCATCTCACATATGCATCAAAACCTGCAGATTTTCTTAAGTTGTGAACACATGGAAAGCAATGGTTTTTATCCAGACCTTGAGTTAATCTCTCAGGTTTTAGTTTATGGCCACAGTGACCTGTTGGGTCAATCAGAAGCGCGGTTACTTCATGGCCAGTGAACACAGAGTGTGTGTGTGGATCCGTGTGGATCTGAGATCCCGTGGCCGACGGCGCAGCAGTACAGTGTCACACCGGCAGCCCTTCCGGAATGTTCTTCAGCGTAGAGATGGGTTGTGGAGCCTCATTAGTAGAGAGTCCCTCTCGCCGTGTCCTGTCAGCCCACATCAAGCACAATCCATCTCAGTTGCGCCCAACTTCCTGTGAATCATTTCCATTCTTGAGTGTCTGCGCCACACCTGCAGCACGCTGTTGACATAGATGGCTTCTGTTATCCTGCCCCTCCAAAAACTTATCTTCATGCCTGCTTGTTTAGTGACTGCTCGAACACTGCAAATCTCCATTATGCTTTTACGCTCCACTAGCCACGTGTACCGCTCCGAAGAAGCCCCGTGTGGGTTCAGAGGTCATTCTGCTATGTCCTGTTTTACTCTATTCTCAATTAACCCCAGTATGCTTCCCTCTGTTTTCACTGTAGAGTTCAGGAAAAGGAAATATAAAACAGTCAGAGCAGTACAATGCTGAACAGACACTGCTTACTCACCTTGGCATCTGCTCAAACAAATGGCAAACATACCATATTGTTGCTGTAAGGTTTCCAAAAGCCTGTTTTTGACATCGAGTTCTGTTTTTAATTTGGATTATAAATCAAAATGTGTCATACTGATATTTTGTATGGCCAGGAATAGACCCAATGATTAGAAATTGGAAGGAAAATGTTGACGTTTGAAGGAAGTGCGCTCCTTTAATGCTATCCTGGTCTTTATTACTGAACTCAATTAAAAACAAATCCGGACTTTGTCATATAACACCATGTTGTTCCAGTCTTGTAGGTCCTTCTGCTGTTTATTTGACTGCATAAAGTTGTTACATGTTCAGTTTTCAGGAAGTATTTACTCGTTTCCCTCTACAGTAGAAATAAGAAGTGTAGGAAATTATTTATAAAATAATAAAGAAAGAAAAACAGCCTTACCAGGATTAAAGACATTACTGAGCATCACCCTCACATGGAGACTGTTTTCTTCCTCAGGTGATGGTGATGACGAGATTGCCCTTTACCCATCCGACGTCCTGGATGATGTGTGTGGCTCTGATGGTGATCCAGCTCCTTCCTCAGCATTGGTGGAGGACCCGGCCTCTCCGTCTCTCTCCGATTACGAGTCTTCACCCCAGGATCCGCTGTCTTTCCAACACCAGAGCATCTTTTTACATCAACAATATTTAACTGTTCCCCTAGACTTTGAACTACGAGAGTCAGCAGTTTCAGGCGGAGGCCTGGGCATCTGGAGCCGCAGAAGGGTGGCAGCCGGGGAGCGCTTTGGACCCTATGAAGGAGAGCACCGGCCTTCCCTTCGAGACTCCACCCAAGGCTGGGAGGTAGGAAAACGGCAAATGAAGTCTCCATGTGCATAGTCCTCATGTAATCCAAAATTACTGCTTTCATACACATAAATGGTGAATGTATCGTAAAGAATTCTGTGAATGTTTAATATTGACACATGAGGAAAGGTATTTTGTACGGTGACGTCACAGTTTTTCATAGTTAAACACATTTTCTCATGTGCAACAGAGCAGCTTCAGTTTTACTTTAAGTCATCACAAAAAGTGCACTCACAGGTTTTTGTGCAACAGTAGTCGAATTCTTTCTGACAAGAGGGGTTTTCCTTGGCTGATCTACGCCGAAGCGTTCACATCAATACCGTTTTTATTTCCTCCCATGGCGTCATGTTCACATTTAGCGCATTGACCACAAGGCTGCTGGTGTCGCTTGTTGCCTAGTGATGTAATGTTCACTCAGCGTTGCTGAAAGAAAGCGAGTCGAGTTTGTGCTCTTTACTCAATTAAAATAAAAAGCCATAAATATCTTTTTCATCCTGGTTAGGGACCCAATGCAGCTATTGGCAAATCACATATTGGTCAGGCGGCACAAAAAACAAAAATCGAAGGCTGGGTCACAGGACAAGGTCAAAGGTTGGATGTGGTCTCTGTCAGTGTCAGAGTGCTTGGTTTTATGGAGCAGGATTCAGGGACCAGCAGAGAACCGGCCTCATTTAGTCTGTCAGAGCAGATCATCTTCACTTTGGATGGGAGGATTTAGCCCTTCGTATTCACAACTTTGTCCCTTTATATACGGGAACCGAGCTCATTAAGACACGCTAACCGCACATTTCATAAAATGAAAAGTCACATTTTAAAATAAAAAGATGATTCAATACAGCATTAAGTCTCTCGCTAGAGTCTCTCTAACCTCTAAATCCATTTTAATGTTACACTTTAAAACCAACTGAGAACGTGTTGGTAAAGCATCAGCATTCGGCTCATATAAATAGTTTTGGCTTTGGACTGCTGCTCCTTGGGCTTCAATCATGGAGCACTGCTCCAGCCGATCAGCTCTGACTCAGTGGTTTCTGGCACAAACCAAACAAAAGTAGATTTTTTTATCACTCTGGACTACATTTTCTCCAATAAACTCCCTTATTATCAACTGCCGAGTGAGACGCAATATATAAATGTTTCCTAAGTTGCACTCTGCATTCTTGCCCATTTTAGTAACAGAAAATGTTAATAAAAAAGTGTCTGCCCCCATTTACAGCTGGTTGAATAAGCTCTCTGGCTTATTCTTTTTCTCAGGGAAGAAAATAAAGGAAAACGATGTTTCATGAATTTTAATCCTGTGGTAATTTATAGGAATCTCAAATAATAATACGTATTTGAAAAGCTGGGGAGGTGGGATGTGTGAGTGTGTATGGGGCAAGCGGGTGGGGGAATTGAGGGAAAAGATGGGATCCTGGTGAGGCAGCACTGTATCACGATGTTTAATTACCATCCTGACAGAGAGCCATAACTCTTTCCATTAAGTAAATAAGTTGTAAAGAATTTATGATGAAATGCCACATTATTCAGAATGGATATTCAGTGATGACATCCCTCTGCATTAAATATGGTAAACGCCATTAAGCCCTTCTGACTCCCCACCACCACCACCACCGCCCCCGACATTCACCAGTTTACCGCCCCTGAGCCATTGCATCCAAAACCCGACCACCCCCCTCTCCCTGCTTGTAAATCGTCAATATGCCAATAAGCCCACGGAGGGTCTGTAAAAATAAAATTGATATGGTAAATGTGAGTTAAGATAGATATGTTTGCTTTCATCATCAATTCTGCGCTGCGCAGTGAGGTGATGTCACCGACCGTGGAACACTAAAGTGGCGTTCCCATCTGGAGCATTTGATGGAGGGTCCTGTGTGGCCCAGGCCGGTCGTGACAGACTGGGGGAAGTTTGTCACCGGGGAGGCCACCGCTCCTCAGCTGTATCATCATAAATTTGGGGGCTTTATTCATAAAGGGGAAGAGTGAGTTACGATGTCCATAATGCTTTATGAATACAGGAATGGTGACTTATGGGAAAGATAGCTTCAGTAAATAAGAGGTAGAGAGGCAGCTGTTAGGGGTCTGTCAGGCTGAGGCGCTCACCTACAACGTTTGTGGAACGGCAGTCCTGGCTGTCGGTAGTTATATGCTCGGCGAGTGCGTTTGACCTGACACAAATCTATTAATTAATGTTTCTGTTGAGCTTTCAAGTTTGTGTTTAATTCTGTGTAAGGTTTTGATCAATTTGTTCAGATGATGTCATTTATACCAATTAAAAAATACATTCATCGATTTAATACTATATATACATGAATAAATATTTCAAATCCAGATCTTTTTCTTTTGAATGCGGGATAATAGAGCACCCATTTAATTTGCTTCCAGTCCAAGAAATTCAAATGGAATTTTGATCTTTATAGCATTTATAAATATATGTGTTTTATTTCATTTGTGCCTATCCCAAACTATAAAATTACTGTCTTTAACTTAAAGTAAATGGAATAACATATTTCAGTGTGAAGTGAAATATAAGTGTCAATTCTCAAGTCTCTCTAAATCAAGTTCATGTTTAATTTAATCCCGCAATTTCTTGTAAAATGTCATTTAAATTATAAGAATAAAATGAAAACCTATGAATTACAAAGCATTACATTCCAGCTTGTTGGCAGTATTTGCATGTATTTCTTTATGGTCTCAGAAAATGCTCTTAATGCCTGGATGCCCACCAGTCCATATTTTGCTGTCTCTCTCCGAGTTGTTGGGCACATTTAAATTCAAGCTCCATTTGTGTGTGTCCTCTTCTCAGCTGCAGCAACAATGAGATAGAGAGCTAGAGCCTGGGAGAGAGTTCCCCAAGACTCAATGAGCCATTGGACTCACCCAAACCTACAGCCCCACAGGATTATGGGTCCTGGACTTAGAAAGCTGGGTGCCTCCTGCTGCAGCAGCTATGGGCGGAGCAAGTCAGGGGTGCAAGAAGGGTTGGGATGGTGAGTGGGGCAGGATGAGGGGGAACGCTTTGGGGTCTTTGTGCACCTCTTGAGTGAGAGGCGGAGGTGGAGATGGATGTGGAGGCGATAGTGTCGGTGGTAGAGTTGGTGGTGGGAGGTGTTGAAGGAGATTAGCATTGACGGTGAATGGAAGAAGAGGATTAGGTGGCTGGGCAGTGCCTTTCCTGTCTCTGCCTGTCTCCTGAACCTCCTGGTCAGGAGAGGATGGGAGGATGGAAGGAGGCCAGGAGGAGGCCCATCATCAAGAATGGTGTCAGCTAAAAAACTTACATCTGCAACGGCCTGCTGAGAAGAAGTACGATACCAGTTTTCACTGAGTGTTGTTGCAAAGTGTAGGTTTGGAAACCTTAAAGCTGACTTTGAAACAGATATTTTATTTTGAAAAGTGAGCCAAAAAATCCTGCGGTTGTAGAGTTCATACATGATTTGTCATACTTAGAGAGTTCACAGACAGTTTTCGAGCAGTTTAGCAAGTGTGGTGAAACTAAACTTTTGCCATTTTGCCATTTATACTTACAATGTGAGCACTGGCAGAGGTGGAGATTTTTGTGTATCTGTGTTGCTTTTGAGTCCACATACACTATGTGCATGTGTGTGCAAGACAGAATGTGGGAGTGTGGATGGAGGGCGTTTCGAGAGGGCGTGTTTTTTGTGCACGGATAAGCCGCTGTCCTGAATGAATGCAGATGTCTCTGGCTGGCTGTCCGCCTGTCCCTTGAGCACTGATGGCCCGTCGCCTCTCCCTGAAAGAGCCACTCTCAGCCCAAGCCAAAAGCCCCTTAATCCCCGAGCCCCTGCCACATCCCATCCACTGTCAGTGGAGATGGCCCTGCCCTCAGCAGCGCTTAGAAAGGCAGGCGCTAGGGATGAACCTCTCTGTCACTCACACACCTCTCAATGGACACACATCATCACTTTTTCACATGCACATACACACACATGTAGTTTTTTGGGGGGAAATTCAAAGGGGGAAAAAGTCCTACAGCTGCAAAGGCGATGTGAATGGAGGTTGTCAATGCATTGTGTTGTGTGAACACAACGGCTGCTCTGACATCCTTGTGGGACCTGTTTTCTCTCATGAGAAGAGCACCAACCCGGTGACTGAGACACCGTGTCCAATAATGAAGGAGCCCGTCTTGGGTCTCATTGACACTTAGCAGAATGTCAAAGTGGATAAAAAAAGACCATAAGAATCAAATGTGTGTGACCAGGAAGTTAGACAAAATGCTCTGGATATGGTTGTGTTTGACTGCTTAACAGGAGCTCCTCCATCAAGGAAATATAACCTGGAATGTTTCCTTCTTTAATTGTTAACTGTTTTCTATTACAGCAACTAAAGCTACACCTCTTATCTTATAAAAGTTGGGATTCATGGGTGTGTGAGCCTGAGGCTAATATAAGGGATAATATGGACAATACATGAAGACTGGCACAATGGTTTTGGGGCATGAGATAAAGCCAAGACTTAGTAGAGATTTTTTTTTTCTTGTTTCTTTTTTCCTTTTTAAGTCATTTTTAAATCAAAAACAAAAAGATTCCACAGTTACATTCAGCCTGGTCATTGGCTTGGCTAGAAATTAACCCACCAAGCAAAGTGAAGTTTATCTTTCATCCTAATTTCCAAATCTGTTCGAATGGAGAAAATGTCTGCTATGATTCTTGTTGTATGGAGTAGAAGTTATTACACAAAGAATCTGCCTCATCAAGGCTGGTGCTCCGTCCTTACCCCGTTTCAATTCATTCATTTAACTTCATCATAGTTAATTTAACATATTTTTTCTTATCCTCAGTTCTGCAGTCACAAATCTTTTATTCATAGTGTTTTCTTTACATAATTCAAAGATGGGACTTAATTTAATTAGTCCAACCACTTGTGAGTAAATATCATGTCCTTTCTTTTGCTTCTGGTGCAGAGTGCAGACCCTCCCGTTGGTCAAAGCATCCCATAATGCCTTCAGCAGCATGTGTCTGTGTTTGCTTTTGTCTCTCCTGTTGTCTGCAAGGGAGATGAGCCTGTTGGAGCTCCCAACTGGAGCTTGATTGACTTGAACAGGAGTGATGTCCATTCAGAATCCCAAAGACAAAACGAGCAGGGGGTCCGTCTCCCTGCCTCTCAGTTGATTGGTAATCCCTTTCTTTGGGTTAATCTGTTGTTTGTTGGTGCTGGTTGAGGTTTCTGTGTGTGTGCGTGTGCGTGTGCGTGTGTGTGTTTAATGATGTTCTAATCTCATCTCATGTGAGGGGAAGTGTGGAGTTGATGAGGCACATTCATAAAGAGAGTTAAGATTAAGTGTAAAATGCATGCAGGGTCAGTGAATTCCTCCACTTTGTTCAGAAGTGGCTTTACAAGTTTCTCATTTCCCCCCTCATTCCTTCACATACACACAACAACCCCCCTTCCTCCTCCTCCATCACCTTTTCCTTGTCTCGCCTCCTCCTCCTTCTTTTTCTGAGTTCCCAGCGGGGAGGGGAAGCTAGGTTAACTAACTGAACAAAGTCAGAGCGAATTGCTGAAGGACAAAGGCGGGCATAAGAAGGGGCTATGCCAGTTGGAAGGTGTAGCCGGCAGCACAATACCAGGTGAAGGAGGCTCTCGTCAGGGGTCCGTCCAAGCATGACAAAGGTCACGGGCCTCATTAGATCTGAAATAAATGGGAGGAGGTTGGGAAAAAGAAGGATGAGGAAGGAGGAGTTCACCTGTTTGAAAAGGTCAGAGGGGGGACACGTTCCTCTCATGATTATATCTGACCTCTAGGGATGCGTACAAAATCATACTAGCTGATGGCTCATTATTGGAGTCCCAAAACTTGCACAGCATTCTTTGAGCTGAAAAAGAGGAGGACAGACTGATCTGAAACACATTCATGCTAAACTCAATGACACAATGACAAACGTCTAGACAGTCTCAGATATAATAGAATTTATATGTAGGTGCATTGACTTACTGGCAGGGATATAAATGCTTCTGTCTTGTAATATACGTTTACATCATCTGACCTCAGCCGTTACTGCCTGAACAGTCTGGTCTGAGGAAGATGCACAATGCATAGCATGTTAGCTTCACTGTCACACTTTTATATCCGCAACAATTCCACGATTAGATCATTTAAAGAGGAGAGGAAAAATAGAAACGAGAGAAGAGATTAAACCGTGCGACAAAGTTCATTATCTTGAATTGAATTCACCTCAAAGCATTTTTTTTTATAGTCTGAGTAAACTTTTCAGTAAAATGTAAAGCATCCTCTTTTTAATTTAAATGTGCTGAAGGATTGAGTTAAGTTTATCAAAAAAAATTGACGGGAATGAGCATGAGCTACTGACTCCAAACGGGTTTGGAACACAAAAATCACACACATTCCAGGTGTCTACAATAAAGTTATATTATTCACTTACACACACACACACACACACACACACACACACACACACACACACACACACACACACACACACACACAGATGCATATGTTACTGCACACAAGATATGCCCTCTGTCAGATAGGAGTGAAAATGAGGGGACCCCTAAACAGCCTACAGGAAACAGAGGTGATGAATTCCGTGTGCGGGGCCACAGCACCGGGCCCACCGATATCTTATCTGTGGGAATTGATAGGGGAAGGACCTTCCTTTAAAACACATTACTGATTGTTTCCAAATGTCTTCCCAGTGGGATTAGAGGGAAAAGGAGACCACGACTCAGGGGCAGAACTTGTAGGTTTTTTATTGGAAAATAGAGAAGGAACAGCGAGTCTGCCCTGACTTTCCTGCTCTGAGTTGCTGCTAGCGCTTAACTACCAGTCAGATTGCATTACCCAGGCAGTAAATCTAAGTACCGGTTAACGCAAATAATCAAGAGCTAATACTGTTCTACGAAACCACTTTCTCTGTGTCTGTGGTCAGAGCTGCACAAACAAGCTCAGGCCAAGGCCCTCTGTCCTCTTAGCCTCTGCCAGACTCTCCCTCACTCTCTCACGGCTATTATAACTTACACACACACAGCCGCCATACTTATGTATCCATGTGTCCCATATGGAGTGTGCACCTCTGTGTGTAGCGTGTGCACATGCACATGTTTAAATCGCTCTTCTGTCCCTGTGCTGTAGCTCAAAGGGTAATGGGACGCTGCAGTCTGGTTTGAGAGCTTATTACTGGGATAAGCTCTAAAAAAACGCAGGCCGGGCCACATTCAGCACAGTAATACCGGACACCTCTTCCAATTACGCTATATTGCTGCTTCGATTAGAGTGGAACAGATCCAAAACCAGATTTGAGAGCTGCCAGGTTTAACGGAGAGAGAAAGCAGAAGCCCTGGGTGGCAGTAATGAGGTCTCAACCCCAACTTTGCGCTATTATGTCATAATGCTTTAATTCAAGCCATATGATAGGCTGCTGTGCACTCTCATGTTATTGCAAAGTCAATATTTGTGAGCCAGTCCTGTCTGTTGCCCTCTCCCCTCAGATGTGGCCTTCCAAGTAAGTGTAAAAAGCAAAAGATGTCAGACGAGGAAATGATTAATAGACGACCGCATCAGGTTGCTTGGGGAAGGTAAAGGATGTGAGGTGATGGCATGCTGCTTCCTGACAAATTATTAAATAATAAGAAAAATAAGAATGTAACTACCCCGGTGTACAACGCCAGGAACCCCAACCAACACACCTGGGACCTGCCTCTTACTACGGCATCACCTGACATTAAAAAGCAGGGTTTTCTGTCCAACTGTTTGACCAAGTGCCAATTAATTTAGAGCATATTCCTTATAATTTGTACAGTGTTTGAAGGTCACATCATAAATGAGCTTGGCTCTCGTATGTAATGGGGTTAATTACCATAGAAATAACCCAGGTTCACATCCAAATAAATGATTATTTTGTAATTGCTTTGAGGTTGCATAATAGTAATGCAGTCCATTAATTTTATGTCATTGCAAAATTATAGTAGGGGATGTTTTGCTATAGAGTTATATATATATATATATA
This sequence comes from Antennarius striatus, assembly GCF_040054535.1. Classification (NCBI taxonomy): domain Eukaryota; kingdom Metazoa; phylum Chordata; class Actinopteri; order Lophiiformes; family Antennariidae; genus Antennarius; species Antennarius striatus. The sequence continues at coordinate 18,840,309 of NC_090781.1, read as the reverse complement.
TATATATATATATATATATATATATATATATATATATATATATATATATATATATATATATATATATATATATATATATATATATATATATACATATACACACACACACACACACGAACACACGTATATGGTACACATTGGCTACAAGGCGTATTAACTTTCAGTCTCTGACAAGCACTCTCTGAAGTTTACTCTCAGTGCTGCATTATATGCTACATATGCTGCAAATCAGACCTAATTTGAGTTCTGCAGAGTTACATTTCTTGTTTACACTTGCATCGACTGCAGGAATGTTATTCTAACTGCATTATAGCAGCTTTTGCTGGGTGTCTTTTTCATACCCAGCATTGTTCATTGTTTGAAGATGTAAATTGAGCAATAAAAAGGGAATGCTTATTGAATATATCGGATTAGACGTCCCGCATCCCGAGCACTCGTGTGTTTTGCATTATATATTTTTTTAAACTTCAACACAGGGGCAGGCGATTGAGCCCCAGTCATGGCAGTCACCCTTAAATCCACAGATAGATGCAGCTCACTCATCCGGAGATGGTGGGGAACAGCTAGTGTTTCTCCTCCTGGGAGAAAGTGAAGCGGTTGTCGGGACAGGAATGAAAAAAGGGACTTAAAACATGCTTATGCACAGTGATTGAGGGGGTGGTCTGTGAAAAGATAGGATAGGCAAAACTAGACAAATAGACAGGGTGAAAACAAGAGTGATAGATGAGGCAGAGGAAAGACACGATGGATAAAGGGGAGAGAACAGTACAAGCCGAGAGACCAAATCAGTCACAATGAATGAAAGAGAGACAGAATGAACGAAGGAGGTGGTGAGAGAACTGCATGTCCTGTCTGAGGTACATGTCGAGGGAGACAGATTTCTCGGTGGAACGTTCCCAAGTGTCCCTTGCAATCTGTAATAGGATTTTCCAAGGCTACAGCAGGTAGTCTGCAAGGGAACTTTGTTCATTGGCGCTTACAGATAAGGGTTAATGCAGCCCAAAGGTTCCTTCACTATACAGGGCGCTATGGGAGTCTATCACTCCCTCCTTGCCGGCCCAAGCTGTCAGCACCAATCCGTCACAAAGGATTTCTTCCCGCAAAACTCTGGCCATATCTGAAATCTCCGACAAACTAATTGTTGTCTTCAGTCTTGGTAAGCCCTGTGAAGTCCTAACAAGTTAGCGTCTTCTGAACAGATGAGAACAAATTGCAAAATCAATTTCTCAGCCGAATTATACTTTGCCATCAACCCAAAACAAGGATAGGATGCCAAGACAGAACCAAACTCTGGAGCAGAGTGTGTCTCTTTCTCCAAGTTGTTTTATGGCTGCTTTCCTTTCCTCCTAGCCACTTTATGACAGGCATTGTTATATCTTTGGAGTTCTGGACAGCCTCTGATTGGACCATACAGTGCTTCTTTCTGACCCTGAGTGACAGCAGGATCGGGTCCAAACACCGCTCATTACACAGAGTCATAAATCATCCTGCTGGCACTGAATTCCACCCTCTTACCAGCTACCAGTTCCTACAGGGGACAGGAGTCTTTGTGGGATTCACACATCCAGAACTTTGAGGATTCTCAAGAGCGTTTTGGGTTGAAGATTCCTGGTTTCTCTTTACAGCTGAATGCCAACTAATATCTACTGAATGTAAACACCTGTTGAACAGCATGCCTTGATCCCATCAGCCACTGTTGATATACATCACCATGGAAACTTCCCATTGACGTTGCTATACCAAGATAAAGTCATTAGCCTTCATATCAGCAGGAGCCCAACTTCGTGATTTCATCACTGTGAAGTGATGTGTGAAGGATCATTCTGCCAGAGCCGCGGCGGCCCTCGCCGAAGGTGGCCTCCCTCCATCCCCACCGCCCTCCTTTACATTCCTCGTTTCCACCAGTCACCATCCTCCCTGTGTGTTTGGATGGCTCCACCTCACTGTCAGCCTGTGAGGGACGGCTGTTTTCCTTACAGGCCAGATCAAGACAGGAGATTGGCCCCAGGGGGCCTCAGGATGTGAAGCTTCTGACACGTCCCGTAAATCTGGAGTGTCCCATCTCTACTGCTCGATCTGCACGCAGCAATGAGAACGCCAATGAGGCGTGAGGATGAACATTCCTCCAACCGTTCTCACACACAAACCCCAGGGTTTTTCTTGGAGAGTTATACTTCTTTGCCTCTCTTTCTTGACTCGTGAGCTGTCCACCTCAGCAAAATGTCTGTCTTTCTACCCTCAGTAAAATAAGTCCCTGAACCCCAAACCCTTTGGCCAGAAAAGGTTTCGCAGATACATTGCTGGCTTACTGTATTTTCTCATGTTTGTGTTAAATGATAAATATGAAATAGTGTGTTATTCTAGTGTCTATGACAAGAAGTTATAAATTGCCTGTGTTGATAGACTTAATTCCCGTAGTCCTCTGCCATGTCTGTCTTAATCTAACAACATTGAGGTGGCAGAGCTTCACCTACAGTATTAGACAAATTAATATCCTTCCACATGCTACACTGGACATCGTGTGAGTCCCATGTGAGACTATTTGGACAGTAGTTGTTTATGCATATTCAGTTTGAACGGTTGTCAACACATTTCATCATTCCATGGGACTGTCCATGTCTCAAATGACCTCAAATGACTTTTTTTTTACATGAAATATGGAAATATTTTTAAGAAATATGTTGCCCATGTCTTCCTGATGGGAAGTTGCATTCATGGCCAGAGCAACTGTAGGTGAAGAGATGAAAGTAGACTGACCAATCAGTACAGCATTTTTCCTCCACAGCGTCAGCAACGTTAGCCAGATTTTTCACCCAAATGGAAATGCAGCCTGTCATTTCCCTGCAGCTCTGTCTGTCCAATCTGTCACATCGTGCCAGTGGATGCACAAATAGGCCTGCCACACTCACTGTCATCTTAGTAACGTATGTCCCATCGTTACCACAGAGTGGGCCAAAGAAGCACTCAGGTCCACTTTCTCCCCTACTCATTTTTTTTCCTCCCTCTTCCAATTCTCATAACCACATCTCAGTGATGAGCCTTTTGGACCTCTCCAGGTGTGTGTGTGTGTGTGTGTGTGTGTGTGTGTGTGTGTGTGTGTGTGTGTGTGTGTGTGTGTGTGTGTGTGTGTGTGTGTGTGTGTGTGTGTGTGTGTGTGTGTGTGTGTGTGTGTGTTGGGGGGGCGGGGGTTTCTGGCAATATGTATTTTTGCAATGTGCAATGAATGCTTACTCCAGATTTCCCATCGGGAGTCAAAAGCAGTAGTTTAATAGGAGGAGCGGTTAGGTGGAATAAATTGTGTCCTGGACTGGTAACGTAACAGCCATCATAAATAATGTAGACCTATTTTAAGGGGCAGATGAGGCATTAGAAGCTATTTACACTGCAAGAGCCACGGCTATCGATCAGCGCGGGACGTCCCATAGATAAGAATGGGATGATGTCATGGTTATTTATGGTTATTCCCAATGGAAAGACGACGAAAGGGATTTTGGGGCGACACCATCATCAGTTTTTTTGGGGTGTGGGGGGCATGATGCATTCTGTCATCAGTGATACAATCAGTAGGGTGGCTAAGGGAGGTTAAGTTCAGCAGTAGCATGCCTGTGACGTACACACACATTCAGGCATGCATGGACGCCGGACAACTCGACCTGCACACACACAAACATGCAAAGACAAATGCGATCGGTGCTATTAGGGTTCATAACAAGTAGCGCTGGCTCAGATGAGATACAGTACATCTCTGTCTCCCTGCACCACATACATATAAAGAGCATAATAAAAGACTGATTCTCCACTGGTGTGCTGTGAAGTGAGCCACAGGCCAAATTCAATATGAGTCTGAGACTGAATTACCATTCAGGGCTCACTGGTCAGGTCAGGCAAATACATGAACCTCCGTTTTGCCAGATGAGATTTTAGAAATTGTGAGATATGGAGACTGACTGAAGTGCAGCATGGGATTTGACTGGATGTTGTGCATACTGTAAAGGGAGATGAAATGATGGAAATGCATCATGAAAAAGAAATATGTAATATCTTACGTACAAGTGAAGCCACCGGTCACCTATTACAGCAGTCTGGCTCTTAGCCTTGTGATATGCGAATGTGTGGAGCAACAAGGGAAAAATAATCTGCTGTATAGGCTGTTAATCATTTTAAAATTAATATACTTAATATTTTACGCTGTCTAGTGATATAGTATGGGCCACTGAATGCATACCCCAACTAATGTTGGCTAATGTGGACTGCAGTATCCCCTTTTTATCCACATATTTTATTATAGTGCCATAGAAAGATAACTTATTGTCTAATTAGGTTAAAATCTAATTTTGTTGTGTTTTACTTTAAATGACACTATATTAAATTTGTTTTGTTTAATTTTCATCAATATATGCTTAATTCTAAAAATCTTTTCAATTTGTTTGACCTTTTCCATCAAATAAAACATTAAAACAATTAAACTTTTTTTTACGTTAGCTGCTGACTTCACGTTTAAACACAAATAATTGTAAAATAACATACACACTGTATCTATACTGTGTATATACTATATATATATATATATATATATATATATATATATATATATATATATATATATAGGTATATATATAGGTGTGTGTGTGTGTGTGTGTGTGTGTGTGTGTGTGTGCGTGCGTGCGTGCGTGTATGTGTGTGTGTATAAATACACATGTATGTGTGTGCATATGTATATATTTATGTGTTCATGTAAGTGTATATACAGTGGAGGAAACATCTTTGTCCCTGACATCTTTTGACAGCTCTTTAGTCTTGGAGATGGTGGAGTTTTACAGAGTCTGTGGGCAGCTGACTTTTCATACACGTGACAATTTGGAACAGGTGTCTGTCATGCAGGTAATTACTTCAGTGAGATGAGGAGTATGTCTATGGTCTGTGGGGGCCAACAATGGTCAAGGTTGGTCAGGGATCAAATACTTATTTCCCTCAATGATATACAAATTCCTTTTTCATTTTTCATTTCATGTAATTTTCTCAATATTTTTTATATTCTTTCTGTAAATGTTAAAATAAAGCTGCCATAAAAATTTGAGGCTGTTAATTTATTTCTTAGTATGACAACTGCCAAAATCGGGAGGGATCAAATATGTATTTCCTCCACTGCATATACAGATAAATACATACATAAATACATATATATGCACACACATACATATGTGTGTATATCTATGCAGTATATACACACAGTATATAGCATATACGTAATTTTACAATTATTTGTGTTTAAATGTGAAGTCAGTAGCCAGTGTGAAAAAAAGTTGAATGTTTTCATTGATGGGAAAAAAAATTAGAATTAAGCATATATTGATGAAAATTAAGCAAAGCAAATTTCATATTGGGTTGTTTAATGTATTTTTTAAAAAATATTCTTTTAACTGTTAAAATAAAGCTGCCATAAATATTGTATATGAGACTGTTAAATTTATTTCTTAGTATGACAACTGCCAAAATCAGTGGGGGATCAAATGCTTATTCCCCCCACTGTATGTGTACATTTATGTATATATGTATATTATATACCCAACACACTTCACTGTGCCATAAGCTTTAAAAGTGGTTAAAGACAGAAGGGTAGAACTACAGAAAGAGAGACTCCCTGAGCTGAGGGAGGTGTGGTGGGGTAGTGGAAAGAGGAGAACAAGAGGGGAGTAAAAGCTGGCACGACTCCACAGTGTTTTCTGTCGCTGGCCCCTCTGAGCAGAAACATTATTGTGAATATTAGTTCAGAACTTCTGGCACCCATCCAAACACCGGCCTCTGTCTGTGCAAGAGGGGGGCATAGCAGCAGGGTTCAAGTCCCATCACACACGCACACACACATACACACACACATACACACACACACAACGATTGCCATTAACCACCACCCCCATCTTCTCGGCACACTCTAGACTAGAAAGGCTCCACAACAACAAGATGTGTGGAGCCTCAAGTCCTGCCCAGCCCTGATAACAAGTCCCAGCTTTTATAAAAAATAAGCAAACACATGTGGCTGTTTGATGTTCCTCTTATCTCTGCTAACTTTGGAGAGTTTCTCCCACAAGATCAAATTCAGCAATTAATCTGCTGGCTCTTTTTAATGAAATATTATTGAGCAAAACTTTTGCTCAAACTCAAAAGCTCACAGACTGGTGTTGTTTTCGCGCACCAGCGGAGTTTCCGGCAGGCTTCTTTCATGCCCCTAATGAGAGCGTGGCTGAGAAGTCTGCTGAACTCTACAAAGACTTACTTTGGCCAGAATTTGTGTGAAGTTGTGCGGTTTGTCTTGTATGAATGTTGACGTATACTATGAAATGATTAATGTGTATGTCCTACTAAGGCTCAAACATCCTCATGGTTGCCACAGAGGGACAGATTAGACAAATTTCTTTTCTTTTTTTTTCAAAACAGATTTCATCATTTCTAAATGTATTTATTTTTTACATGAGTTTGACTCAAGGTGATATAAATATAGTTTAATAAATGCAAGGAAAGATAAAAGGGTGTTGCTAGAATCTTGATGCCTCCTTGGGATTTAATAGCTAAAAGCAGTGATGCGAAAGATTATGCACATAGCGGCCTGGCACAGTGTCGAACCACCAGGAAAACACAAAGAAGGAGAAGTCAGAGTTGGGAGCTGTGGAGAGGGCACCTCCCTTACAGGGCAGGAGGAGGAGGGGGGTACTGGAGGGACTATTCAAGAGGTACAAGGAGACACAATGCAAAAAAGGGTCAATGGTGGGTCAGTAAAGTCCATGAACTGCATCATGCAAGTGCTGGCAAGCAGCAGTGAGATTGCAGGACAGGTGAGCTGCTGGCTTTAGCCAGTAGTAACCGATGACGCCTGTGTTTATGTTCATCGTCTCCAACATACATCACAGATCTGTGTCTGCTTTCATTTGTATTCACATTTATGTATTTATTTAAAGGGCGTTTTTGAAGTGAAGACATCTGAGGGGGTTTATTAGGTCTTTTTGACAAGGCCATCTCAAAGGTCATGTATCTATAAGTACTTCTTTGACCTGTCACCCGTGACCCCACAGCCTGCCAACACAACAAGGGGCTTAGAGAGGTGTAACCATGGTAACATACACTCATGGGTCAGTGAGGGGACAGATGAGATGCATATATGACGTGCATAGTATTTTCCTATTTGAATGATCTGAGTGCATGAACGTGTGTTTTTTAGGTTCAGTAAGTGTGATTCCTCAACCAATAAGAGATAAACTGAAGTCTCTTCCGCAGTTTTAAAAAACAACTCTCATCACCAAGGGGACTGGCAAGATTGACTCTTTAGGCTCTCAGGTCTCTATCCCATCCTGCCTTGGGGGAGGAGAGGTTTTGCCTCTCACCCTCTTTTGTTAGAGTATCCCTGTAATAAATCTGGATCTGGTAAATAGCCCATGAATAAAGGCAGATTTTATCCTTGGTGGCACAAGGAAGATTTAGTGGGCAGAGGCTGCGTCGCCTCTCTTCTGAACAACTACAAAGTGGTCACTCAGCGAGTCTTAAGAGGCATAAAAAGCTCACGGTAGTTCATTAAATCTCCAGCATGAAGATGGGACCGCTGCGGATGTGATTTATGGTAGTCAGGTGCATATAGTGGCGGTGGCACTCAGCTCCACCTCTCATTCTCTGTCTGTCCCGATGAGGAAATAACTAAGCATGCTGCGCTATTTATCGACCACATAGTTGGGAAATGCACAGACAGACGGGGAGGATAAAAAAAGACTTGAATGAATTAAATAAAGGGTAACAAGACTGGTGTTGTGGGTTTTTTTTTGGTTTTTTTACCCAGTGATTTTCTTTTTTTTTTGTCTACTGAATAAATCCAGGGAATCATTCCACCATCTTTAAACAAGTGCAGTGGCGAGTTCTGTTTGACCCTCGTGAAGAGTCCGTCGAGGACACACAGGGTAAATGAGGGTCAGAGGTCAAAGCAGAGCGGGATCTTTGCACTCTGAAGTTGGTGGACTAACCCTAAGTGGTGTTCGGGTTTGTGTAACCAAGGAAAGATGGTAGAACTGTCTTTTACTGATGACTTGAAATGGTTTTGCGGACATTTTTCAGGACATTTGAGGTTGAATATTTCCAGTAATCCAAAACATTAGAATCACGATGCATTCTTGCAGTAAATCAAGTATTAAAGCATGTGTTTTCTGCATTATGTTATATATATTCACCATATGTCTCTGGTTTTCTTGTATGTTTTGTATTCGGACGAGACACTGAATCCAGCTGATAAATGGTTCTTGGAAACATTTTCTCTTTAACTCCTCATCATTGCAATGATACCATGCTGCGCATGTGATGCACAAATGCAAGCAAATCTCTGCCTCTTTCCTTGTTTTTACTCTGACTTTGCTGTAATCACTTCACCTTATTTTCCAGTTGAAGTAAGAAGTCACGCTGTCACCTTGAGGCATTTGCTGTCGAGTGACTCAAAGACAGGGAACATTAAATATTTGTTTCTAGATTCTTCCATTCTTTCTGTCAGTGATAGGGCTTTCACTCGCTCTGATCTGCATTTGTCTTGTTCAAACATTCACACGGCAAAACCAGAGGCAGAGACCTTAGACAGAAAGTGTAGCGTGTGATATCGTCACAGTCACAAAGAATATTTGATAATGTTGTTATGGAAATGAGTTATGTTTTGATATGTGTCCAGATTATTTCGGAAAATCAGAACACTTTCCGCATCGTAATGGTCGATGGGAAAGGTCTCATGGAAAAAGAACCACTGAGTAAACTTCTTTAACATTAGTGTCTTTTCATGAGTTTCATTAATGCACTTTAATAAAAAGGTGTACACTGGGTACTGAGCAGACAATCAGCCATTGGAGATAACAGAAAAATGTTCTTATCACTTCAATAAAAATCCCTCTCATATTTCCTCCACATAGTTCTCCTGACAGCATGTTTACTTCTCAAAAAAAAAAAATCCCCTTTAAAAAATGGCCACACAAACTTGTACTGTTTACACCATCGTTCTTCTATCCATTCCTGCCTCTGATTCGGAAGGTCGAAGCGAAGCAAATCTGTTAATCTCTGCACTGAAGGACAGCATAAGGGCAGATAAATGCCATTTACCGTGGGAGTACTGAACTATGACTCTCCAAATAGGATGATTTAGTCTTGTATTAATCAAATTCAGAAATGTCAAGTTTCCCTAAAGATGTAGGGTCTGATCAGTGGAAGCTGATGTCCTTATAGAGACATAATGAGAATGGATCTGCTGCTACCCAGTTTGTCTGCGTGTCCCGACGTGCCGTCCTGTTCAACCACTTATGAAAGACACGAGAGGAGAGTGCAATATGCTCTGGCCCTTAACACAAAGATAATATTCACTGTTTTATCCACCTCAGTCTGACAAATGACAGTCATTAATCAGCAGCCTGAAAGCCTTATGTGTGTGTGTGCGCGTGTGTGAGTGCATGTGTGTGTCTAAGTCATAAAGAAATAGGTAGGATAGAGGTGAACACAGGGCATGTGCCTTTCTGGGTATTTGTGCAAGGATGAAAAGCAAACACATTGGGACACCACACAGATCAGATAAAGGATGTTCACTTATTGGCTTGCATAGTCGGTTCCTCATAACTTAGGTTCACCTTCGTCTTTTGTGTGAAAATGTGCAAAATTGTGCAGAATGAACAAAGTAGAATCGAGGAAGTGAGATGGCAAACAGACAAAAAAAAAGCATTATAAGGATATAAAGAATGTACAAGAAGAACTATCATGACAACAGGCCAGTTTGACGGTCAGAACATGAGGTGTGAGACAGGAAGAGGGCCTTTGTGTGAATGAATGCAACTCGCCCTTCAGTGTTATCATAGGGACGGGTAATTAATCACAATCGTGACAAAATACACAGTCACCGATAATCGCACACTGGGCAGTCAAGTGTACACACAGGTACAGACTATATAAATGTAAATGGAATACAAATGCTCTGTCCGTACTTTCACAAACAGTCCGTTGTGAATCAGGTTGTTGTGAGGATGATTTAAGTAGCTCAGTGTTGTAGATCAGAGCAGGAGTGGTTCCAGGATCCACACCTTTAAACTCTCCGTTTAATCACTTGTTTGAATGGAAATAATAATTTATATGAGATAACTTGTAGTTATTAACTTCTGGGATAGTCTCAAACTCAAACATGACCCAGTTACAAAGACTAACATGATGATAGTATTAAATTATCATTGATACATTTAGACGTTCTTAGATTAATTTCATCCATATTCCTGCAGCCCTAAAACGGGTCTGAACTGACCAGGGCTAGACGCTGAGTGCTGGTGGCCTGCAACGCTGGTATCCTACACAGAGACTCTACTTTCTGAGCTGGCTCCCGGCCCTGGTCCTTCCCTTTGGCCTCAGTCTGGCCTCAGTCGGGGGCCTGCTTTTCCCCAGCCCTGCCAAACCTCCACCACTTCCCTAAGGAGCATCACAGCATCTCAGATCTGTACCACTACACTGCACTCTGCCAAGTACACACTCTAGCTGCCCAACCAAATGCATGCATGACCTGACAGACACACTGCCCTGACTGTGAGCGGAGGCTAACCTCAAACACATGCTACCTCCTCCAATGACCTTGTTTTTCTTTTTGCATCTAAGACCCGATTCTCATATTTATATTTACCTCCATCTGTTTCTGTTTCTAACCCCGTTTCTCATACACATTCAATCCAGAGTCATTTGACACGGATTGTCTTTCATACGCACTCATGCCAACGAAAGAACAAATTGCTTTATGTTGTGTTGACCGTTGTCATAGCGAAGTCTCTTACAGTCCTCATTTTCAACTCTCTAAGACCTTTTCTTCTCAGTGTCCTTGTAAGTGAAGGGAGTTCTTTCATTTGCTTGTGTCCGAGTTGAGGCAAAGGTCCCATCTTTCCCATATTTTGTTGCCCTTTTTTTTATCTTTAGAAACAGAATCACATCTGAATCACATGGCGTTTGCTAGTTTTTTTTGCATTTGTTTTAGCACAATCTTTCTGCAAGATTGGATGTTTTTCCAAAGTTGTAGTTAAAGATTATTAACCGACTCTCTCAGAAATCTAACCTCGATTCCCAGTTAGGATCCAGCAGCTTGTCCCTCTTGTTTGGATGTGCCTCTGTCTAAAGTTTTGTCTTGCCATCTTCCCTCCTGTCACATCTGGTGAGTCTGAACTGGGAAATTCCCACCAGGGCGCAGCCTGGTGCCGGAGCAGCGCTGCAGCAGCTGAGCTGTTCAGCATCAGGAGCCTGTGAAGTTACATGAGAGGTACCAATTCCTGTCAAATGGCTTATTGGACCATGCAACAAGGATATAACATCAGCATAATGAAATACAATACAGCATGAAGTAAGGTAATAATACAGGTTCTGACATGAACCCTCTTATTCTCCTTATTTGCTGCACCATCTCTTGTGATGGCGTCCATCTGTCAGCCGATGTCCTGCGTCCTCCACATGTGAGAGCGTTTAACAAGACTGTAGCCGTTGTGTTTAATAGTCCTAGCGATGATAATTGTGGGCTGTGTGATGGCTTGGTCGTTAAAGCCGTCGCAGGAATTCAGGCCCGTAATTCCAGCTTGTTAGGAAAAGGCCGATCAGGAGCATTTGGCAGAGCTCAACGTCAGTGCGTCTTCACTGTGGTCATGATCTCCAGGGCCGCCATGAAAGCCCCCCCCCCCCCGGAAGTACAGCAGCAGCAGCAGCCGCCATTACATTAACCAAAACCATGCAGTCCCCATGATTTACACATGATATTTTCATTTTATTATGTGAAACCACGTGGCCTTCGTCACAGCAGTTTTAGTCATGTTTGGTGTTATTTTTACTTGCTGTTTCCACTTGTGTGTAAATTCTCCAAATTTTACTTCACGCACATAAAAAATACCTGAATTTGTATAATAAGGTCAAACACAAGATATATATTATATTTGTCAGGTTTAATATTGCTTTATTTTATTGTTACATCATAAGGCAACATATTTCAGTCACATTCGGACTAAATTGCAAAATAAAGGTTGAATTTTTTAAAAAGGTTTAAACATCTTAAATCCTGAAGAGGAGGGAAGTCGCTTCTTACTTTATTTCCAAATAAAATTCACATTTGTTTTACCTTGTGTGTCACTCTTTGAGAGTTTTAGTCAGAGCTAGGTTTAGCCAAGCCTGGAAGTGGATGCTCTGATGTGGCCTCCGTCCCTGTGAGGGGGTGCCTCTGGCTAGTGTATAATTTAAGATTTCTGGTGAGCTAAATAGCACTCTAGCTCAATAGCCATCAATATGGTCGCTTGTAAAAATGTGTCTGGGACCATTTGGTGGCTGGCTGGCTTGTTAGGTGCTGGAAATATTTGAGGCAGGTGGTGGATGGCCAAGGCCAAGGTCCATATGGATCTGATCACAGAACAGTAGTGGCAGCTTATGGGGTTTTGTTGCTTTATTCCAGCACATGGTGTCTCTCTAGTTCCTTGAGTCAGTGGTTCTGTTTCTGAGTGAGTTCTCATCTAATAGTCACACCGGTCTCGTGGAGGGTTTCTGTCGTTCCCTCTGGCCTTTCATGTTTTTCTTTTTACTTAGTAAATACCAATTGTAGATTACTGTATTATAATCTGATTGTATATGCAGTTGCACAACTTTGATGAGTCTGTTTCATACTTGAGCTTAATGTTCTCAAATCCTCATCATCTCAGAGCAAGATTTACAAACTTTTAAAAGCAGTGTCATGCTTTCAAATATACTAAATGAATCCCGTCTTCCCTCTTTGTCTCCAACCTCAAATATTTACTGTTGGCGTTGTCCGTTGCGGCGGGTGAGGGAGCGGCTGTCGGAGGTCGGAGGAGCACAAAACTCTGCCGTATACCTTGGCCAGAGAGGCAAAATGTGGGACCGGCTCTGCCCAGCCCCGAGGGCCCCGAGCGTGTAGCCGGGATGGTTAATTGAGAGCTCAACGTGACATTGAGCGCCAGTAAATTACAATGTGCTGGCCAGGCAAGCTAGAGAAACCTTCATCTCAGCAGGAGTCATGCAAACATGTGCTGTGTGTGTGTGTGTCTGTGTGTGTGTGTGTGTGTGTGTGTGTGTGTGTGTGTGTGTTTGTGTGTGTTTGTGTGTGTGCGTGCGTGCATGTGTGTGTGTGTGTGTGTGTGTGTGTGTGTGTGTGTGTGTGTGTGTGTGTGTGTAGTCGGCTGTGTGTTACGTTCTTTAAGTGTTCTTTTTGGATCATTATCATTTGTGTCTCTACTCTTTGATAGAGCTTTAAAAATCAACGGAACTACCCACCCAAGCCTTTTAGGGGGGGGGATCTGTTTGTTTTTGGAGACATCCACTAGATGATTTAATTGTAACACTACTGTTAAACTCTATAATGTTCACCATGTAGCATTTAGCATTAAAATGTTGTGATTTACTCAAAGGCAATACACTTTTTAATAGTAACAATGGTAAACAATTTAAAAAAACACACAACAGGTTACTGATCAAACCAAAAAAACATGAATTAACACTGTGACGCTTAAAAAAAGTGTAGCCCAGTTTTTGAGATGTGATGTGTGCGTCCGCATCTGTGCAGTACACACACCTTTGCGCAGGACCGCGCTCTACCTGCAAACACACACACACATTCATGTATACAGGCTTGTCAGTCAAGCGGCGTGACTGTTTGTATTTAGAACTTGTAATGAGTGTGATGTCATTTCACCGTGCTCCTGAGAACAATCTGGCAATCTGGATACTGTCAATCACTCAGTGCCTGCAGGCATTTGTAGACTGGGGTCGTTGTGTGCATGTGTGTGTGTGTGTGTGTGTGTGTGTGTGTGTGTGTGTGTGTGTGTGTGTGTGTGTGTGTGTGTGTGTGTGTGTGTGTGTGTGTGTGTGTGTGTGTGTGTGTGTGTGTGTGTGTGTGCGTGTGTGTGTGTTTCTGTAGGGAGGTCGGAGGGGTAGATTTTGGAGGATGTCTGTGCATGTGTTAATTTGGTTTCGAGGTTATGATGAGCAGCTCTTAAAGAAAGTTTCTACATATGAGCTGCACATGGCGCTCATGGGCTTCATCATTCTCACTTCATCACCACAGTGACTGCACTCTCACAACACGCCGAGACACACACCCACTGTCTACAACACTCCTTCACGAGTCCACGCTTTTTCTCCACACACGCATACGTAGGCCTACCTGTCACCCTCATGCACAGCTGCTGCATGCTGACAATGCACTCTTTCATTTACCAACAAACGCCAAAAAAGAAACCACTGGGAAAGAAAGGAAGCAGAGCTTGTTACCTGTTTTCCCCCTTTTTACGTCCTGAACATGCTGTAAAAAATAGAAGGATCTAAATGGATGCTCACGAAAATGATGCATCGTACGTGTGAAAATTGTCTACATTTGTATTTCAGTAATTCACTCTGGCGGGATAAAGCACATTAGTCCTTGTATTCACTTCATTTGGCGCCTTCAAACTCTGCAGGTGTGCATCTGTTGCTTGAAAAGACTAAAAGTGTAATGTCTGCTCAGGTGTGATCTGCACCCTTTGCTCATTAACATCATATTTTAATAATTACTGATGACTTTCCTGGAAGTTATCCCACAGAGCCTGGGGCAGAAAAAAAGGAGAAATATTGTCAATGAAGCGGGCGAAGCGGGCAGCAAAAGCAGGAGACTACAAAGTGAAGCCAAGCGATTGCCGGTGTCCTTGCTCTTTTTGTCAAGTGCATGTTAATGCATTAATTGAATGCAAAATAAGAGGAAAGGGCATCCACATAAATGGCTAATTAAAATAATGAGGAAGAAAAAAAAGCATGTAGTGCGGTGTCACTATTGATTAATTCATTCATAAAGAATGAGCGAGCACAGCGGGTGCGGCCCCCTGACAGCCCCTTCACTTCATCGTGTTATGAGAAGAAAAAAAAAATGGTGGTAGACAGGAGGTAGACAGGCAGAACTTTATTCACCTGCCCAGTGACACCAGAAAACGAACAATATCATACTATAACCACTCCTGATTGATCATGGCTTGTTATTGTCATTAACTGTTCATATAAAGTCTCTTTTTATTTAAAATCCTATCAAAAGCGGCATACCTGAGCTCCATCATTTCTACTTGGTGCCTGGTTTTACCCATATATGGGTGTTAACTACAGTCATTTAACATTCAAGCATTTCCATTGCACCTTCCTCTGAAGGTGACTTTGAATGAAATGTCTGTTTGAGTGTTGTTATCAGGTCATTTGTATGTGTCCTCGGTCTTTGCGTTCTCTTACAGACAGATTAGATTCTGATTCCGCCCCCCCACCACCACCACCACCACACCCCCCACTCCCCTTTCCTGCGTTTCGCTCCCAGCGTCACGTCCCTGCTCTGAACAATGTCGCACCTCACTTCCTTGTTTGATTCTCAAACATGTGAAGAGTACTAATGTGTTCGACCCGTATCAGTTCACTTTGTTCTTAATGCCTTTTTCTCATGCTTCTCCAATAACAGTTTGTCTGCTTTTGTGTATGTGGGACATAATTGCTTGACACAAAAAGGATATAAAAGTCTTAATTTTCCATCGTGGACGATGTCTACCTTCTTATTCATTAACTTTTTTTTTAAGCTGGAGTTGATTATTGAATCACAAACTCACACAAAACCTTGTCTACTTTTTTTTTTTAGATCTCTTAAGAAAAGTCTGAAATGTTCCACCTTTCATTTTCCTCGTCTATATATTTCAACCCTTGATTTTTTTTTTTTAGTGCCAGCAGGGACTGGGCGGCCCGAGCTCGGACAGACGTTCTCTGCTCCCCGCAGAATCAAGTCCCATCAATCATGTTAACATGTTAATTAGTGGGATTTATTTTATTCAGCAAAAATAACAGTGAGGATCCCATTACAGAGACTGGCCTGAGGGCTGTGTGTGCGTGTGCGTGTGCTTGTGTGTGTTTGTGTGTGTGTGTAAATGTATGAATCGGCAGTCCTTTGAGGAAGACCCTCTTTTCTGCGTAACACCTAATTTCACTCAATGACAGATAGTGAGAAATGACAATAAATCTGTAGTTGGCCAAAAAAACATGAAATCAATCTTTTTTTTTAGAAAATGTAACATCATCATAGTACAACAAACAACATCACATTTCCACTAAGTCAAGTTTCAGTCGATTAATAAAAACTAACAGAAATGCAAATGAGCAGCTTATTTTTATTGACTAGCGTTCTGAAGTATGAGAGAAAAGGTCTGTCCAGATACAACTTAAGATTTACACTCCACCGCTCACTTTCAGCATCTAAATGAGATTAGCAAATAATACCCAGTGTTCAAATTACTCCACCTGACAGTCTATGATAGGTTTTGTGTTGCGTGAAAAGCAAAGACATGGACTGTGTTACAGCCTGGCTCAGATGCATGATCTTCCTGTGTGCTCACGCTATGCTGTTATAAGTCTAGCTGTAGATGTAGACATGCTATATGTGCGCCACAATGGTCTTACAAGATACAGCTGAAATTTTCAGTTCCGTCTCACTTCTGCTCTTTTATTAGCCAAAATCAGCTATTGCTAAGAATAAAGTAATTTTCCAATGAGCCTATATGTTTAATGAAAATTAAATTATCCAGCACTGACGCTTGAATTATTATCTGTACATGTGGGATAAAATGTTCCGAATGAGTTTTAAGTTTATAAAACCAGATAGAAATAAAAGTTGGACTGAGTTTGTCATTAAAATTAGCTGTTCCCTTTTTTAATATGAGATTAAAAGTAGAAATGAGTGAAATCTGAGCTGGAGAGGTGTTGGAACTCCTGACGCAGCTGTTTAAGACAACCGGACACCCCCTAAAGAGTCTTTCTCCCCCTTTTCAAATATATGACTGCATGCTTTTTTCAATCAGTGTTCCATCACACAGGCAGGGCGTGTGCCACTGACACATCAAAAAGGAGGTGAAGAGAAGGAGATGGAAACAGGAGCCGGGAATCCGATCCACCTTGTCTTTATCTGGCCCTGTAAAACAACACCACGCTCCGCGGCCTTTCAGTCCGCCAAGGATGTGCACGTGTGCGATCACGCTTGCGTCTCGGTTTAAAGTGTGTGCGTGTGCATGCGTGTGTTTTTGCATTTGTATATGCTCAAGTATTTATGTGAATGAAAGTGTGGCTGTGTAAACAGTTTTTGCAATTTTTTATTTTTTTGTATTTAACACCATGTTTGTATGTGTGTGTGATGTAAGTGCAAATCTGTTTGATTGTTTCACCACCTGTGCCCTCCGTGTCTGCAGATTAGTGCCTCCCACCCTGACACTCAAATCAAATACAGCTCAGGTTTCTCAGGTGTCTTTTGTGTCGGGCATGTTAAGCGATTTTTAAAATGGCCCTATCTGGTTTCTCCTCCGGGCAAAGGGGTCAAACTCTCACTGCTCCTCTCCATTTCTAGCTCTCTCCGTTTGCTGTTTCTTTGGTGAATGCAAATGAGCTTCCTCTTCTCTCCACCCCCCCCCCTTATGAATATGCAAGCAATTAAAGCTAAAAGAAAAGAAAGTACAACTGCAAAGACTAGGAATCATGTATCGACATTTAAACACGATTTTCCAATTAGAAGTTATTTCATTGCTTGACTGGAAGACCCCCAAAACAATTCATTTGCTGCTCTCTCGTCTGCAGGCTCACTCTTCATTCAGTGTTTAACTAGCATCCTATTTGCATAGCTGAGAACAGGGGGTGGGGTGGGGGGGGTGGCTAACGAAGTGACCTGCAGAGTGCATGGATGGAGGCTTGCCAAGTAACCCCCTGCATGCACCCAGCGCTTACTCCCAGTCATCACCGCCCCCCCACCCCCAGCACATCGATGAGGGTACCCACTCTAAAAGCTCACAAATTCTGCTCCCTGTGACAATGGTTAGGTCAGCCTAGATAAAGCATGTCCATTAGAGGCAATTGAGCTGGGGGGGAGACAGAGAGACAGAGACAGACAGGAGGGCAGAAAAGAGGGGGAAGTAGTGGGAGGGCTTTGACAAATACCAAAGGTGGCCATAACTCTGCCTGTCTTTCTGGGAAATTTAAGCTTTTTTTTTTTTCTTTGGACTCCATAAGAGTCTTTGAATCAAATGGGTTTTAATTAGCAGTTCCTAAGTGACAACAGTCATTAGGAAGCTCATTAGCATATCGCCAGGGTGTTTGGATGTTTGGATGGCGATGATGGCGCTGGTGTGTGGAGTTCGCTCTGTCTTTTCTTCCTTTGCAAAAGAAGCACAAAGAGACTCAATGAGAGAGTGAGATAAAATCATTCAAAGATATTACAACCCTTTCTCCTATCTCATCTCTTCTCTCCGGTTTCACTTGCTTTGTCTGGTTGGCTTGTGGTTATGTTGTGATGGAATAGCATGGTTGGCGGTTGGTGGTTGTGCTGGAGGAGCTTCAGGGGGCGATCTATCTGTGACTGTGGTTGTGGTTTGGTCAGACAACGCAGACTGGCCTGCTGCTCTGGTATTACAGAGTAATAGTTAAGATCAAGAGGAGGAATAAGGGTCATCGTAAGCGTTGCCTCAGATCCTGGTTGCGTCTGTTGTACCCTCACTTCCAGGAAGACGTGTATGTTTTGAGGAAGATGTATGAATCCCAAAACATGAAGTTCTACCCAAACCATTACAACTATTAACAACCTGGGTTAACATCAGGGTAGCGCCGGCCAGCTCAAAACCGGTCAGATTCGGCCCACTGTCTGAAACTTTTCCAGATAATCAGCCGCATTTTCTGAGTTTCATTCATTCCTTTGTTTTTCTTTTTTCTTTTTTTTCTTACACCATCTGTGTTTCATTCAGTTTTATTCTCCACATCTGCCTCACATTTTCACAGTACATAAATAAACAACGTCACAAATATAATAGAAAGAAAAAATACAGTAAAAGCATCCATGTAATGATAGTGTTTCCTTGTGGTCTCCTCTCGATCGTGTTCCCATTGGATGAGCATTGGCCTCGCCTTGACAAGAGCTTTGACCTCATGCTGAAACTAACAGCCAATAGTATTGGCAGATATATCTGCACTCGTCAATACGTCTAATAGAGACACACAGTTGGGACATGAACACAATCCTGCATCCAAATGCGAGTACACACAAGCGCATTCTGTCTCACCTCACACCTGCACAAACACACACACACAAACAATCCCACATCGAGTGCCATAAGTGCTAAAGGAGTATATTTGTGGTGATTTTAATTGTGTAGGTGAATAAAACGAGAGATCAATAACTCTCCGAGGAGTGGTAGAAGATGTCAACACCTTCACGACAACGACTGACTAATGAGCGGAGGGGTCTAATGGCAGAGAAAGAGAGTGCAGAGTACGTTCCAGTCCCCACCTCCTATACCTTGCTCCTCACCTCCTCCTTTCTCCTCCTCACATCCATCCTTTTCCCACTCAGACACTCCCTCCACTTCCACTTCCCTACTTATTATCCATCTCCCGCCGTTGCCTCACTCACTTTTTCCTTCTTTCTCTTTTTGGCTTCCATGTGCTGTCTTCTCTTCCTCTCCTCCCCCTTGTATATCCCTCTCTTCATACTTACGTCACTCCGTGGTGATGTGTAATGTTCTAGCGTCGGCCCGGCCCGTGGCAGACTGCTGCCGATATAGACTGATTAGCTATAAATCCGGCTGCAGTGACCAGTGACTTCATGGGGTCAAACAGACTGAAAGGCAGATATGAGAGGAGTTAGAGTGAGCGAGGGAATTTGTGTTAGCCTGTGGTCGGATACCGCAGAGGTATCCACATGCTGCCTGACTTCCCAGGCCTTATTAATACGGCGATGACTGATAACACTCACTTTCAATCCATCTAGCTCCCAGATTAAATATTAAGCCAAAACCAAAAGTCAGGGCGGTGACCTGAGCTTTTCCAGTGATCGTTCTCATGCCTGTTTGAATGAGAAACACTTGATGACATGGTCACAGTCTTTTAACCAACCCCACAGGAATCTGTGTGTGTGTGTGCGTGTGTGTGTGTGTGTGTGTGTGTGTGTGTGTTCATCCTTGTGTGTGTGTGTGTGTGTGTGTTCATCCTTGTGTGTGTAGAGTATGTCTTTGTGTGCTCACTCTTTACTCTCCTTCTCCCCCTGAATCTGATCTGTCAACAGCATTAACTCAAGCGGTTTGTTTTTCAGTCCACGCCGACGGCGAGGGTACGAATCACCACCATTGTTTTCTGAAGACGATTCGATTAACAATGAACTTCCATAATCACTGGTTATAAAGTCATTGATGGTAAGATACTGTCCACTGGATTGTGTCTCCAAATTGAGACCGGAACATGAATAAAAGCAATCATGTGAATGACATGTTCATGTAATGAGCGTGCTCTAATTAAACATGTTTAATAAAGCAAGATGGGAAGTATGGAAATGTTAATTAATGAATAACGACGCAAATTTATTATATAGAGATGACATATTTGACCGAATCAGAGCGCCTCAGCAATTAATTTTCTTATTATTGAAATAGTTCTTTTTAAATATTTGCTTTTGTGCCGTTTAAAGTAATAGACTTCAAATTAATCACTCAGTTAATTCATCAATAAGTGCTCCCTCCGAACCACACTGACATTTGTAAAAAATACATAAAAGTCAACACTTCTTTGGAAAAAGTGGAGCATTCAGAGGAAAACCCCTGTTAAAATGAAGACCATCCAAACTCACAAGGAAAATGGCGAGCGTTCCAAATGTGGTTGTGGATATGAAAAATATCCCCCATAAGAAATTAGCTCAAAATTCACTTAAGGTTGCAGAAGGTCCGTGCAAAAATATGCAATATATTTCAGGAACTTCCAGACGCCGTGTCTTGATCTATTTGGCTCTTGGCTCTTTCTCATTTTAAAACTTTACAGATTTCTATTCTGTTGACAGAAGGGAGGTAGTGATGAGAAGTATGAACAGACAGTTTGACCTTGGCGCCCTGACTCAGGCTTTGCTCCGGTGAGTCCGGAGAATGGCCCAAAGCTTCTCCCACAAAGTGTTCACCACATGTCAAAGACGGGCCGAGAATCAGAATCTTTAATCACATCTCTGTGTTTATTACACCATTCGACTGACTACACTAATAAAATCTGCAGCGTGTGTGTGCGAGTCTAACCCCTCTGCATGTGTTTTCATGACCGCGTCTTCCTTTGCTCGCTGCGTTAACTCAAACAGTGTTGACACCATGATTGTGTGCAAGTTTTAGGCACTGACAGCGATTAGACGTTTATTAGTCGTCTGCCAAAATTCATGAGTATACAAAGTCAGAGTGATGAGTAACAACAAATACGAGGCACTTTGCGTGATAAAGCAGCGTGCAGACCTTTCAAATGCAACAAGTTGCTCACAGTTTCTGCATGATTGCATCACGTAATAGCTATGAATGTTATATGTCACGACATTGTATGGTGTGTATAAATAACAGCTTCAAACTCTCTGGTCAGTGACGATGTTTGAAGTGTGCCCGTCTCGAGGAACACCGTCTTGCACGAGACTTGTGGGTTGGAAGCATGTCTGGACGATGAGCGCATGCTGTTCCACTCAGCACAGACGAGCCCCTCTTCACCCGGCGTGTCTCCGTGTCTGTTGCTTTTTCAAATTGCATTAATATTAACACATGATAATGAAGCTCCAGACACAGACAGAGAGGCCTTTTCTTTCTCTCGCTCTCACTCCTTCTTCCCCCTCTGTGCGTCTCTGTCTCTCTCTTCCTGTGACAATCTAAACCAGATGCCGTGGGTCACGGAGTTAAGGAATAGGGCGATGCTGGTAGTGATGTGTGTGTGTATGTGTGTGTGTGTGTGTGTGTGTGTGTGTGTGTGTGTGTGTGTGTGTGTGTGTGTGTGTGTGTGTGTGTGTGTGTGTGTGTGTGTGTGGGTATGTTGAGGTCCAGATATGTGTGTCTGTGTGTGTGTGTCATTCATAGGGGATCAAAAGTCAAGACAGAAGGTGAGGCTGAGGGGAGGAAGAGGGGAGGAAGGGTAGGGACGTGCTAAGCCAGGAGTCAATCGTCAGGGGTTGGGGGGTGGGGAGTGGGGTGACGGGTCGGGGGGGGGGGGGTAGGATGGCATGGGTCATTAATTTGCTGTCCTTTGTTTTGTCAGTTTGTTTTCATGAGGCCCTGGTTGGGCCGAAAGTAAAAGCAGTCAGCCTGAAAATTGTCTGCCTGCTCTGCAGCATGTTCTCCCCTCAGGGCTGACCAAGCCACCTCTGGGATGACGGGGGAAGGGGGGGTTGTGAGGGTGGGTGGGTAGGGGGGTTAGCTGAGAGAAGGAAGGAGCTTGAGAGAGGAGGGGCAGACAGGGGGCACAGAGGTCGAGCTCACTTCCCTCTCATACCAGCCACTTCGGTCAAGATTGATCACAGATTCCAGCCGGCAGTCCGACCCATTCCGCCGACTTCTCCGTCTCTCACCCGGCCGCTCATCTCCCGGCTTGGCTTTGCCTTCAGACAGGCGATCAGCCAGAGATAAGACCTCACCCCACCAATTAAAATCAGGAAATGAGAGCAAGCAGTAAAGCACTAATCAATGCACACTCATGAACACACAGACTTACTCTTTTACTCATTTGGACGAGGAAGCAGTGCTTTATGTTGTGAAACGTCTTTGATCCCTGGATTTTTCTTTTTTTTTTTCAGGCTTGTTTCAAGAGTTCCAAACCGTTTGTGTTTTTTGAATGAGCTGAAGTGATTACATTACATTTTCTATATTTCTGGACTCACTGGTTCACGCTTTTCCTAGACATTAAACTTATTCATTTGTATTCAGCGATAACACTAATAACATTTTCAGTTGCTGACATGCTCCGATAAAATTTGACATCAATGGTAATCACAATCACTGACCCACATATGAGGAAATTTCTCCACTATCAGTCTTGAGTACATATTGTAAAATAATGTGCATTTCTTTCAATCTTAAACTCCCTTTGACGAGAAGATAAGCATATTCTTTGATTAATTTATCTGTGTACACTATATTATTTTAGCATGCTTCAAGGGAAAAAAATATCCAATCTTCTCAAAAAATGTATTTAAAACTTGTCCTCATTTTTGCTTGAACAAATCAGACCAGAGCAGCACCATGGTTACCTCGGCAACAACACCCTGCGTACCACAAATCCGACCGTATCAGCACAACAACTGTATTTACTAACAAGAATAAAAAGAAGACATAAAAACTTACACACACACAAAAGTGAAACATATTATTCATTTATGTGTGTGGTGGTGTGTGTGTGTGCATGCGTGTGTGTGTGTGTGGTGTGTGTGTGGGTGTGTGTGTGTGTGTGTGTGTGTGTATGTGTGTGTGTGTATGTGTGTGTGTGTGTGTGTGTGTGTGTCGGAGGTATATGGTAGAGTATCCAGCTGCACGCTGAACCAATAAAACTAGAAATCTATAAGTAAAACACTTTCCTACTCTGGTTACACCCCCTGCAGTTTTCTGCTGCATGCTGGAATTCCAAACTTTTCATCCTGGGGTTCACCTGAATCCCCCACAATGCATTGCTGGAAGGGCCTAAAATCCTATGACGCACTGTTAGGAGTAAAGCAGCTGAGGATGAGATGCAGGCGAGAGATTTAAAAGGTGTTGGTACACAGCTCTTGTTCTCAGAGCAGGTACCCCGGCATTATGAGCGGTAATAACTGTGTGGGTGACGAAGAGGAGGAGGAGGAAGGGAGGCAGGGCAGGTCGATGAACGGCTTGAGTGAATGCGATGCCGGCGTGCCACCTTTCCAACCACCGAGCCCCAAACGCAATCAAGCTTGCAGTCACCTCAAAGCGAATCAATACCTGCAGACGTGTTGGTGTGTGAAGGAGCTGCCTGTGCACACGCGTGTGCCGTACGAAATGCTCCAGGGCTCGCAGGCCTTGTTAATGCAGCTTCATGGCTACCGAAGCTAAGAATCTGTGTGTGGGGTGTCTGTGTGTGGGGTGTCTGTGTGTGTGTGTGTGTGTGTGTGTGTGTGTGTGTGTGTGTGTGTGTGTGTGTGTGTGTGTGTGTGTGTGTGTGTGTGTGTGTGTGTGTGTGTGTGTGTGTGTGTATGTAAAAGGGGTGTTACCAAATTGAGGATGGTGTGGGTAGGGGAGGGTGCGGAGAGACATATTTCACAGAGGCACCCCTGCTGAGCGCAATGTACCCACATTGTTATGAGTGCACAGATCTGTAGGCCTGTAAAAATACCAGCGCTCCACTCAGCAGCGGCGCACAAAGGACAGCCCCCGCGCTTTGTTACTCCCCCTGGAGAACGCCAAGTGACATCAGCTTCCCTCTTCCTTCACTCTCACCTCACTCTCTATTCGAGCCCCCCCACCACCACCACCACCACCACCACCACCATCACCATCCATTTACTTTCTGTCTTATAAAGTTTGTGTAACAGTGTTGTAATGTCTCTGTCTGTCCGTGCTCCGGGAGGCCCAGTACAGCCAGATGACTGCGAGTCGACTAAAGTTTCACAACATGTAATTAGGGCCTAAGTAGCGAGGTCAACGCCGCCCGGCTCTGCAACGGGCCCTCTTACCCCTCCTGCTCCGCCTGGCTGCAGATATCTCTCTTTCTCGCAATCTTCACTCTGTAATTAGGTCTCTTTTGCTTTCCTTTCCTGCACCTTCTCCTTCTCTCCCCACACCATCCCCTGTTCCACATATCCTCCTCATCCCATTTAGATAAAGCCAACCATCTCCCAAACGAAATGGAAATAATCCGACAGCCTCTTTTATATATAAACTTTTAATTTAATTGTAGTTGCTGCTTCATAAATGGTTAATTGAAATGCCGGAGGGTAGCTTGGCTCGAAAGTCAATAAAAAGTTCTCAGAATAGAAGTTTATAGGGGTTGTCTATGAACATAATTAAACCCTTCAGGCACTTAAGAAAAAAACAAATCTGTAAAATAAATGGTTATGCAAGAGCAGCCTGCTGAGAGGAGGGATCCAGGGAGACAGAGGGATACAGATAAAGACAGAACAAGAGACTGGGGCTATTAGGACAGTGGCGCTCACAAATCAGGGACCGGCTGACACCTCGGGGATGCCTTCACGGTGGCTGACAAGAGCAATACTCCACATCGCCCTGCCTCCCTGAAAAACCAACAAGGGGAGCGAGGAGAAAGTGCCCATTGACATTTTTTTGAAGTAAAATGCGAAAAAGGAACCTCTCGAAGTGGAGGCTTTCTCTTGAGAGGCTGCTTTTGAATTCAGCTGACAGTTGTTGGTTTTTAGTTGGGTTAGTTCATGTTTCTTTACGATCAACTTACAGTAAGATAAAAAAAAAAGTTTTAAAAAAAAAAAAGAGGAATGCTCCTCAGCCTGCAGCCGGACGGTCGTACATGTCTGACTCATTACTGAAAGTGTGCACCTTTCTGGATCTCCATGGTTAATTGGTTAAAACGGTGTGGACTGTGGGGACTAGTTTAGGGTTACACACACACACACACACACACACACACACACACACACACATTTAAGTACATGGCAAACACAAAAACGCATAGTTTTATGGGTACAGCGCTGTCTGGGGATCCCGTTAAGACTGTGTTGGGATACCGGACCAACGCGACGAACACAACTGTGCTTGCCTCACAGGTCTATATTTCATTACACATGGAATTATGGCTTCTGTTTTAAGGACACGTACACATCCACCACATGCATTTTATCGCCGCACATCTTTTTAAGTCTTTTAATACCGCTGCTAGCCCCTTGTGCTCTTCAATGTGTGTGTGAGTGCATTTGTTGTGTCTGGATATGCACAGACACATTAAGGAGTTGTGTTTGCACTGTCGATGCACATCTGTGTGTATGTTCTCATGTGCCTCACTGTGTGTGTATGTGTGTGTATGTCTTTGTGACTTCATTGGTTGATGGGGTGGTCCAGCTTCTCCTGGCTGATGATAAACGACAGCGCCAGGAGCAGATAACACCCCAGGAGTTTTTTGCTCAGGAGAACAGCATTAGAGAACATTCTGAAACTCCCCGCTGACCTGACACACACTGCAGCCTCTGTCCTGTTTGTTTTCTCTGCCTGACTCTCTCCCTCTCTCTTTCTAACATCTCTGCAATTGCCCCCCCCAACACACACACACACACACACACACACACACACACACACACACACACACACACACACACACACACACACACACACAAATGCACACACACTTTTTTCTGCTTCCTTCTTCCCTCTGGTCAGTGATAGAGGAAAGGCCCAGAGCGACCTGCTCTCTGTGGGCAGCACACCGTTCTTGGCGCCAGCCAGTCGCAGGAGCCCCCTCCCTTACCAGTGATTTGGGAGGGGGGGGGGTTAGGGTTCTGCTGCTTCTCGTCCTCCAGTGTCTTGTTCAGAGCTGGAGAGGAAAAACCTAAGAAGAAGGACTGACATGTTATCAGGTAGCTTTGGTAGTGGGTCGTGCCAGAGCTGCTGTCATTCAGCTGGACATTAGGGTCTTTGTTCAGTGTGTGTGTGTGTGTGTGTGTGTGTGTGTGTGTGTGTGTGTGTGTGTGTGTGTGTGTGTGTGTGTGTGTGTGTGTGTGTGTGTGTGTGTGTGTGTGTGTGTGTGTGTGTGTGTGTGTGTGTGTGTGTGGTTACAGTAAATGCGTGTTGTTATTTTTGTTAGAAGATGTGGTCAGATGAGTGGGTGCATTCAAAGCAGCCTGAAGTCCGGGACCAACAACGATCTCATCGCTTGTTAAATCAAATACTTAACATCTATTGGGGATTGAGGAGGCGTGTGGAAGGCTGCAGGCTGGGCTGTAAAGAGGATTGGTGGTGGGGAGGGAGGGTGTTGAGAGGAGGAGGAGGAGGAGGAGGAGGAGGAAGAAGAGGAGGAAGAGGAGGGTAGTTTGGCTGCTTTTACAGCTGGGCAGCAGCAGCAGGCTCTGTTTAATATGAAGTAAAGAACAGATCCAACTGCGTCATTAACTCTCAATTACAGCCATGACGCTAGCGGGCCGAGCTGAGATGGGCACTGTGTGTGTGTGCGTGTGTGTGTGTGTTCTGTTAGAAATGTACATATTCATGGTGATGGAGGACATACTGAGTGTCTTGGTGTTAAATCAAATCACATTTAAATTCTGCCTTATATAAAACATGATTATATTTAGTACTCTTTGAAAAATGGCAATTATATCTTTTCAGGCAGCTTTTTAAAGTCTTCTGCACTAACTTTAAAATATACAATTAAATTGCATCTGAACTTAAATTTGCATCAGAATTCACTGGAAAAAAGATTTTTCTCTTTGAATTTTAACATTCTCTGATAAATTTTCTCAGCAGCCTTCACTGCAGGTCATTAAATTTCAGCCAGGCTACAGACAGAAGTCATAGGAAATGCTGATTGCATGAGGAGACAATTGTAAAATCCGAGACCGCCTGAATAAAGTGGAAATGGGTTTCACACACACAACAAAGACAAGAGCGAGAGAGGGGAAAAAAACAGCTGTAAGCTGTTAGGATCATTTTGCTTAATTAAATGTCGCTATTAAAACAAAAAGCAGATTATGTGTCCACAGAAAGCTGTCATTTTAAAAGCTAAAGCAGAAACACTCACACTTCACTCACCCCCCCCCCCTCCTCCTCCATTCTCCTCTCTTTGCCTTCCCGTTCTTGCAGATGAGTAAATGTTATAAAACTAGCTGGTCCGGTTGAAGCCCGTTTTGTCTGTGTGTTGCTACGTGTGTGCGGTTTTATATGAACACTTTTCCACTTTCCAATAAACTCAATGACAGCATGTCCAGATCAACAGACGCTAACAGCCACCAGTGAAAGCTCCTGACTTGGTCATTAGCAGGGATGCAGCTGCACCCTGACAGACCTGTACACGGACAGACAGACAGGTATGTAGATGGACAGACAGGCAGCAAAAGAAACGATCATGTAAATACCATAGAATGACAGGGGAGGCATTTTCCCTATAGATTAAAAAAAGATAAACATACAGATAAAGCAAATTTGTTGGGGTTTCAAAGCGGTTGCTGATTGAGGGTATTTTTGGATTATTTTTGCATGTACTGTAAACCATCTAATTCAGTCCAGGATGAATGTATATACTAGAAAGTGGATTTTGAAGTCCTTCCTGTACTGTCTGGTCTCTGGGATGCCACAATGACAGTCTTGTTTTATTGGTTTTCTTTGAGGACATTCACATTGGGACTGGCTCTCCTTCAGTGTTTTGGGTTACACGAAGTTCTTCTTGGCACCCAAAAGAGGGGTTGGATCTGACTCACATTATGCTCTCCTCTGCTGTGCCAGGAAGGGTTACAACGCGGGCAGTTTTTGGCTTGGCAGAGCGCAGCTTGGCTTGGCACCCCTCAGACTGGCATTTCCATCAATACTGAATTTTAATGAATGGCAGTTACATGAGCAGCGCTCATCGGTGGTTACACTGAAGACGATCTTTGAGGAGATCAAAAACTCCACAGATGTTTTTTTTATTCCAATTCAGAGACAAAAATAATAACATAAGATAAAGTGATAATAAAAAATTCAACTCTACTTTATTTGTTGAGAGTAATCCAGTCGTTAAAGGTGCATACTTCAAACTCAGTGAACTCCAGTAGAGCAGCTGCTTAACGATTATCACTTCCTGACAATGGATGCTGTCTCATCATAAAAACTGAATTACTCAGTGTCTCTTCATGTCTCATTTTCTCACTGTCCTTCAGAGCTTCTCTCTATTGTAGTACTCCCTGTCCCATCCTCTCATCCTGCCTCTGTGTTTGTGTGAAGAAGAGTGTTGCCCCGCTGGGCCAGGGTGCAGGGATGCCAGGCTGAAAAGCCCCAAGAAGAACGCTTTTTGAACCCCTCTTGTCCCCCTGGTTTGATGCAGTGCATCTCTCTGTTGTTGGGTGTCTTTGTGAAGCACTCCAGGAGGTGCATTACTTTAGAACCGTCCAACAGGATCCTTTGAGCCTCCCACCCTCCTTAAAATCACCTCATCCTGAGGGCTGCTATCCTGTCCTCCTGGTAGAGCAACAAGGGTGCTGCATGTTCACATGTAGCTTCTACTTGTGATCAGGGACACCTCGTGCATTCTTATTTTCATGAATATCAACAAACTGGAAGAAAAAGTTAAAGTTCATATCGTTTTGAGCCTTTGAGAAAAGGTCCTGAAGTTGTAATAAAGAATTTGAGATAGAGCCAACAATTCATTGATTAACTCTTTCAGCTCTTTGGGTTTTATTTGTGCGATAACAGTCAAAAACAGACTGCACATCACTCTAGCATTAAACATAGACTGACCCCATTTGTGAACCTGAGGCCATGTGTGCTAGAGGTTTCCGAGGGGCTGCCCAAGTCTGAGAACCAGGGGGCTGTATCTGAGAGGTGTGCTGTGCAGGGCTTCTCCCTTGGTATTAACTGGGGGATCCTACTGTTTGGATTGGTGATTTAGGATGTTCACCGGGTCAGAGGGCACAATTATGCACTGGGGCCGGGGTCAGCGGTGGATTGCGTTTCTACCAGCTCTTCTCAGTTTACCCACGACGCCAGCCCCCCCCCCAAAATCCATCCTCTGACTCATACCAGGCATGTCCGGGACACAGAACACCATTTATAGTCCCGATAATCTGATAATAATTTGTTAATATTCCTAAAAGCCATAGAGAATAAAGAAACGGAACAGAGCTCTGGCCATTGATTCCCAAGCAAGTAAGTCTTCATTTTTGTGCAAACTTGTTCAAAACGACTACATGGAAACACAAATGTGCCTTAAGTTTCTTCGCACAAATTGCAAAGTGTCATACATGTATAACATCAGAAAATGTTTCCAAATTCCAGCCATGGCTCTTTTTTCAAGCCATTCCTCTGGAGTTATGGGTCTTCCCCAACGTAACCGCTGACGGGCTTTTACGGTAAAACCTTCGAGAAGCTGAAAGGACATGTGTGTGTGCGAGAACACCCTGACTCCCTCGCTCAGCTCGTGTGAATACATTAATTCATTTACCACTTCGAGGTCGCCAAACCAAAATATTTACCTCTGCACATATTTAATATTTATGATGACGAAAGCAAACAGTGCTCGGTGGATTGAGTGACACGGCGAGGTCAACCTCTGGGCTTGGACCGATCGGGCAAACGGGAACATTATAGGTGTGTGTGTGTGTGTGTGTGTGTGTGTGTGTGTGTGTGTGTGTGTGTGTGTGTGTGTGTGTGTGTGTGTGTGTGTGTGTGTGTGTGTGTGTGTGTGTGTGTGTGTGTGTGTGTGTGTGTGTGTGTGTGTGTGCTATCCTGAGAGAGCCTGTCCACATCTTACAATCGGTCCACACTGCTCTATTTGCCCTGAATCACACATGCAAATATGACATGGTTTGGCTAACAGTTAACATGAATTTGTGTATTGTGGATTCATGAGTGTAAATCTCAGTTTATCTATTTAGATTAGCTGTTTTAATGGGGAGGTGTTAAAACACACACCTGGGGTCATTGAAAGTAGGGACTCATTGGTTTATGTGAGTGGATCTGTTTCTGTTTCGTGTGTGATTGTTGTTCATGGACGTGCTTTTTGAGTGTGTGTCTTCTGTTGTTGCGGTGATCCATTAAGGGGGACAGTTTTATGAGCTGGTCTCAGATCTGGATCAACTCATATGAGATCCTGTTTCTTTTGGACTGATCTCCCTCACCAATGATTCCGGTTCTTGAGCTGCATGACTAAATGGTGCATACCAAATCTCTTTTGAACTGCAACCCCAAAAGAAGAGGCCTTAAATTGTAATATCAAGTTTACTGAAAAGCTCTACTTTCAGATTGAATTCCAAGCAGCCTTTTGAAATTTACAATCCTTCCCTTTTGTTAGAATCATTGAATTGAAGATGGTAAGAAATAAAGACTTCCACACCTTTTGCGATGCACAATGGCTTTTAGTTTTTGAAAAATGACCACATTCATGAATTAATATGTATAAAAGTCTGTGATGTTAAAATAAAATGAACACACACAGTTTTTTGACATCCACCTCCTACCCACAACCTCACAACGACCTCTCAGTCTGAGAGGAATCGAAGGAGCAAACTTTGGAGATCTTTTATACACAATGATCACCTCTTCACCTCCTTGTCCTTATCTCCTAACATTCCTTTTATCCTCTTTTATATGAGATATCTTTCTTCCTTTTTTGTCCTTCCTCCTGTCACCTCTGATAAGTTATTGTGCAAGTTTGTGGAATGTACACAGGCCAAGGATCTCGGCGAAGTGTCATTGTTCAGTTTGTTGAAAGGCAATCCGCTGTCTTTCTTCTTGTCCTCTGGATATGAGCATGGGAAGAAAGGGTCTTCATGGCAGAGTGATAAAAAGTCCTTCAGTGAAAGAGACACAAAAAGATGAAGAAAGTGAGAAAATCCTGCAACAATATTTGACAATGATTCACCTACAGTTCACACTGCTAAGAAGAGATATGGACATTGTGACCTAGTCAGTGAGAAGCAGGTATGAGGTATCTATCAAATATATATATATATATATATATATATATATATATATATATATATATATATATATATACTGCTTAACCTCCAGCCATTCTGTGAATTCATCATTTCAGTCTAAGTAAAGAAAAAATTATTGCCTCTGACAGCAAGCAGTTTTTTGGCAGCAGGCAGTACAAAATTCATTGAAACATACCTTGTCAAATATTATACAGAATATAATAATTTAACTATGTTTAGATGATTTAATTAATTATTCCTGAGCCCATAAATTTAAATCCTTTATAGATTAATGAACCTAATCTCTTTCCTGCCCAAAACTCAACTGTTAACAAATTTAATGTGTAATATTTAATAGTCTCATCCTCAAATAATTTGAAACATGTTACTGTCTTCAGATATTTTTTTCATACATTTTGTAAAACCAAT
The DNA here is from genome assembly GCF_040054535.1 of Antennarius striatus. Taxonomy (NCBI): domain Eukaryota; kingdom Metazoa; phylum Chordata; class Actinopteri; order Lophiiformes; family Antennariidae; genus Antennarius; species Antennarius striatus. The sequence continues at coordinate 18,808,475 of NC_090781.1, read as the reverse complement.
GTAGTTGATGACATACAGTACTAGTAAATTATCACTGGGCTGTTTGCAGTGATGTTGAGCTGATATTGCCCATATTAACTTAAGAGAATTTAGGGGGGAAATCAAAAGAACTACCCACAATACATGTATAAAAGAGTAAAAACTTTGGTCATAAATGAGAATGAAATAGAAATGTGGAGGAAGCACAAGGGGAGAACATAGAGTAACAAGATGTATAGATGCAGGTGAGTCATGCAATCATATAGGATTACAGTTAATTAAGAATAACCAAACGATGCAAAACAAGGAATGAACTACATGGATAGAAAAATAAGATCCACTCATTTGTTTTATTGGCATTAAAATTTAGAGAACAACCTTCTTGAATGTTGTCTTGTTCACGCTATCCATTGAATTCAGAACACCGGTTACGCCGCCAAACTGACCGTCTCGGTGGGAACAGAAAATGTTTAATTTACAAGGACATGAGTTGAAGCCACCAAACCCCACAGTGTTTCACAAGGACAAAGCCTCATGAAATACATGTCTAGTGCGTACTTGTAAAAAGACAAGTGGAGTTACTTTGTGTAAATTAGTAGAATAAAGTAGTCAAGGCCATGGTCATGGTGGTGTTGCAGAGGGAGCTGGAGCCTGTGTGGGAATGACCTCACCGGGGCAGCTGGCAGCACTCCCTCTCTTCTTTTGTCAACTGCAACCATTTGATGCCATTGAAACGGAGCAAGGCAAGAGAGATTGAGAGTGCAAAGGCGATTGTTGGTGTGAAGGTGCAGAGCAGCGTGATGCAATGTGAGATAGCAGCTGAGTTAGCGCTCTCTGTGTGGATGTCTGTGCATGTACTTGCACATGCATGAGTGTGTGAGACTAAACTCTAAAATAGTGCTCTTTTTCCATTATTAACTCTCTCATCCCTCATCCCTCCTTTCCACCCTCCTCATCATCTGTCCATCCTTCAAGCCCCTTCTTTCATTTTGCCAGAAAGTGAAGGAGGTGTAGGAATTAACTGTTGGTGGTAGAAATGGTGGCACTGGGGCGGGGAACTAGATGGTGTTTTGAAGGCTTTGAGTTCCACACCTGTGGGTGTAAAGATAGTTTGTAACCTTATCTCCCATGCTTTGTGTGTCTCCCTTTTCTTTGGCGCTGGATGTGAACAAATTGAGCATTGTGTTTAGGCAGGGGCCAGGAGGATTTTTGACGGAAGGAAGCTAGCGAGCCTGGTCTCTGCACAGCAGTAGCCTGAGACGGGAGATCAGGAGTGATTCCATGTGTAAGATTCCTTCCTTCTCACGGACAGTGCTAATGAAGTGTGTGCACCCTTTGTTAGACAGGCTCCTCATGTAGAGCCAAGCACTCTTTCAGACATCCAAGACATTCTCTCCAATATCTTTGGGTTACAGCGCTGTTGCTGCACTGAAAGTGTGCCAAAAAGTTTGTTGAAATACGATTTAGGACTTACAGTTAAAAATGTTATCATTAGCTTTATTGTTAAACTCTATTGCAGATATCAGACAGGTTTAGACATCTCTGTTTACATGCAATTTCTGCATTTATGGTATGCATCATTAGAAGTGTCATTAAAAGGACATGTCTGCATAGAGTTATCAGGCTAATCTCAGACTCTCTTGTGTCTCTGCTCTGTTGAATGCAGATGAGGTGGGAAATTAGCTTGTGTGGGAATATGGGAAGAGACAGATACCATGCATCCTAATAAAAAGACTCCTGTTTCCAATTATAGCCAGCTGTAATGATAATGCGACGTGAGCGGCAAGGCAGTTGTGCAGCTGCGTGTCTACGCTGCATTTCCCAGTCTAGTGCCTGAGAGAGGGTGAGGAGGGGTGAAGAGGGAAAGGGAGGCAGGGTGAGGAGCAAAGATGAATGGGAAACGATGGCAGTTAATAAGAGGGAGAAAAAAAACATTTGGCGTATTTTTAGGTTCATCTTTTCCAAGGATGTTCACATACTGTCATGGGAGAAAACATAGGGGTGCAAAACCACAATAAAATAAACACATGAGTCCAAATGACAGCTTAAAGTATTTATAATGTGCTGTTGCTATATCTTGCTCAACAGAACTTGGACAGATCATGTCGATAAATTAAGCACTCCAGGCAGTTCTTCTTGTTTTCATATTTCAGATGTACTTCGTCAACCTCTTTTTCTATTATTACCACTGCCAAAGTCCTCATCATGGTGCTCCTTGGGACTGGAGAAGCTAAAGAGAATCTTCCAGGACCACAACTTTCGCCCTTTTACTCCCACTCCACACTCTATCAGTCTTCCTCACCCTGGCGTGACCCAAACATACAGTCAGTGAATCCAATGGGTTTTCTATGGAGATACAGGGAAGGTATAGAGGCTCCAAACCAAACCTCAGCCATGCCAGGCCTATGAGGGAAGGAGGGGCCCCTTTTTGAGGAAGTCATCACAGATCCCAAATAACAGGGTCGTTCCCGCCTGGGGCCCGCTGTCAGGCCAATGATCGATGGTCTCAGTCTCAAACGCCTGGCCCAACTGGCCAGTGGTGAACAAAGAAGAGCAAATATAGAGACAGAGATGGGGTCATCCCTGCCACGGTGGGAATGATAGTGGGCCAGAGAAGGATGGAGGGAGGAAGAGAGCAGAATAGGGAGGGAGGCTGTGTAAACCCCAGCATGTTGATTGCTAGTCTCTTCTTTGATTCAAAAAACAGACATGTCGTGCTGTTTTATTTCGTTTGTAATGTCTCCAGAAATTGTCGGCATTGAGACAGCGCTACGTTTTAGTGATTGCAGCTCCCACAGCTGTGGCCACAGGAATGCAGCCTGCCTTCCGCGCCTCTTTCCTCTCCTCCATGTCTCCCCTTCTATCTCTAATCCAAGTCGTCTTGTTCCCTCACCTCTGTGCCTACCATTCCTTCTTTTACTTCTGTCTTTTTTTCCCCAATTTTTAAGAAAGCCATCTCTGTTCTTCCCCTTTCGTCTTTAGTCCTCTTTCTATCATCCAAAGCTTTCCTGAGGTTCGTCAAACATCGGTCAGGCCTCTGGAGGGTGCTCTGCTTCATTTGAGAAGGAGGTATGAGGTAGACTCCCTGTTCTGCCAGAAGGGTGGTGAAACACATCATCTAACACCTCCGCCATCCATGTCTGTCGCTGAAGTATGCATCTGGACTTGGACTAAAGATTCACATAGTTAAATACTGGAGAAAGGTTCTATTTTTTTTTAAGGAAGCAGGTGAGAGCATTCTGGGGAGTTGAGCAGCAGATTGATTATGTTGAAGGTGTTTTCTGGTGATTTCTGTGTGTTAAAGAGGGTTTATTTTTTATAATGTCATTATCTGAAAGAGAACATTTCAAATTCCATCAAAATAAAGTGGAAATTTGTGATTTCAGACCATAAAAAATAAAATTTGACTTAGAAAGGGTGTTATTGAAATTGTTGCTATTAAGGGATTTGTCAGGGTCCTGTCGTCTTACAGACAAACCTCAACAACCAAAATACCCCTTCAACAATAGGCTATCCATGAATGAGAGACAAGTCAGCTCTGACTGTTTTGGCACCCATGTTTCCGGAACAAGTAAACTGAGCTGAAGGCAGTCAGATTATTTTTGAGGTCTTACACAATGACCACTTTCCCCACATCTGCGCCAAGTAAGGCTTACGAGAACCAACGCCAACTGCAAACGTTTGTAATGGGAAATAGACAGTGTTATTTGGCTGCTTAAAAATTCTGACCAACTATGATATGGTTCTAGCAGAAAACTGAATATTGTTCAGAGTAGTTTTGGGAGAAACCCTGGCGATATTGACTGTAGAGTGGAATCCAGCCGTTTCCTTCAAGGCCCTGACACACAAGTACTTATTGTTGTCTCCCCACTCCATATAAGTCAAACTAAGTTGACTGAATGTACTTGACCCTTCACCCACTCCCTCTTTTCTCTCGCACTCCTCCACTCTTTGTCTTCTCTCCCCCTCTGCGTGTGGTCTCACTTTAACCACCTGTCTCTATTACTATGGGATTGTCCCGTATCTGGACTAACATGTAATTGAATGAGGCCTCATATAACTCAAACCAACTTGAGTGAGCTTCTCCCCCAAGACTGCTGAAGTAATGCTGCTGTTATTTAGGTCTGTCTTCTCATCTCATCATTAACATAAGCCCCCTGACCCCCCACCCCCCCGCCACCTACCTGGTCTGGGCTTTCTCTCTTCTCTAGCTCATCCTTTCGAGATGTAAGCGCAGAAGAATCTGAAGTGTAAAGAAAAAGGCGGTGGTTGGTATTGGTAACCACAAGCTGGATGCTGAAATCTAGCTTATGTATATTCAAATGAATTAAAACATTTGAGGTCATCAAATCCATCCCTCAGTACGTTCGTTGTTGTTTTTTTTCTCTTTAGCTCCATGTAGCCAAACTAAGCACAAGTCATATTTTAATTGAACCTCAGCAGGGATTAAAAACATACATCATGTCAGCATGTTATAGCAAAACTACTCATGCAGTCAAGCATCAAGAAAATGCCACTTGATAAGCCCAGAGAGGTAGCAAGCTAAAAATAAAACAATTCACTCATCAGTTGAAAATCTATCATGATGGATAAATCACTGGCTCCTTTACTTTTTGGTTTTAAAGTGACAGGTTAAGGACTTCAGCTATAATTGACCTGTGCAGGGGTGACCAGGGCAGCCAATAATGGCAGCTGCTTTCCTCACCATGTGCTTGACAATGATTTCAATCAGCTGAA